>NC_085106.1:5138307-5233307 GCF_963422355.1 Corticium candelabrum
CCAAAGGTAGTTTATCAAGAAGTTGACTTTCCTTTTGTACAATGTCCAAACATTTACTTCTTACGAAAGAGTCCGAACCCACTGGAGTACCCAGCATGACTAAACCATCATGTCTTAAGGGAATAGGCAAATCCCATCCAGAACATCTTGAGGGGCAGTAAGCCTCGCATTTGTCGTCTTGTAACTCCAAGCCTATATTAACGAGAAGGTCTTTCATCTCCAAATAGACAGATCTTACATCGTCTATGGAACCCATGATCATTGCATCATCGAGGTAGCAAGGAATCAAAAGTGATGGATGCTTGATGCTGAGGGTGGAAATCACTGAGTGTAAGGCAAGACTGAAGAGAAAAGGACCCAATGGGTCACCTTGCTGTACACCTTTCACCGACGAAATGACAGAGTCACTACCTTTTACGGACACTACTAGAGAAGTGGAATTGAGATAGCATTTGCCACAAGAGGGTATAGACCCGGGAAGTGCTTAGATACCTCATCCATAATGAGATTGCGACTAATTCTGTTAAAAGCATTCTTGGCATCAACTTTCAAAATGACACAATTCTTGTCTTGCTCCAAATACAACTGCACCAAATGAGCCACAACTTCACTTCCTCCTGGCGTTGAAACGCCATACTGGTAAGGAGCAAGGTAGTCTGCCATCTCATTTTTCAAGTGCGAACAAGCTGTTCTACCTACGAGTCGTCTAATGCAGTTGCCAACTGCAATGGGACGGACATCAGTTTTGCTCCAGCCATAGCGTTCATCACAGAATCAGGAACACAACCCCCAAGAATCAGGTTAAGACATTGAAAAGAGCTTTCCAGGTCAAATCAGAGTACAAGAGCATTTTTAAAACCTTAAATCGCCATCCATCGTTTCCAGCACTGGAACCGTTTGGACATCCTTGTAGAGATGAGATGAAAGTATCTTCTGATATTTGGATAGGTTGAGTAGTGGGTGGAGATGATGATTCAGTGTTGGATGACAAGATTCTATCAGATGGATGCTGTTGTTTGAGCTTTTGGAACGTATCATCAGTGTCAGGGGCGATTCCTGAGCTTGTCAATATATTGGCGGCTCTAGAAAGAGCACCGAATTTGATCTTGTTGAGAACGGAACTGACAAGCTGAGACTCGTAATTTGATGAAATTTTCGTTTTCAAGTCAGAATCTGCGACGACTTCACGCTTACAACGAGAACGTTTCGTCAGATGAAATGATTCTCCCCTCTTCTCTTCTTGGAATAATCGAATCTTCCCTCAACTTCTTTATAACCTGATTTTCCTCCTCGTTCGTCTATTGCAAGCTGATCGAGAAATTCCCATCCATCCAGGTACGCAGTGTCACGTGACAAACAGCCAATGAGAGGTTGAGTAGAATTTTGAATTTCGTCAAAGTTTGTGTCAGAGTTAGTGTTAAGCAAATCAATATCAGATGAAACCGACAAAAATGCCAACTGAGAAGAATCGGTAGTATTACTCATAATACCTGATTGACGTAACGGACAACGTTTCATGTGTCGCGCGAGAAGGTTACTACTATTGAATGAATTCCTGCTGACATACGGCTTTCCACAATACTCACATGGCTTTAACGAGTGTTTCAAACAGAAATCAAGAGGCAGGTCGTCGTAGTGATGGTAAAGCTGAACATGTTCGAAGACGCGATGTGAAGGTCCATGACTCTAGCTTTTGGTGGTGCAATTTGAAACTGGACAAGTAATTTCTTGAACCGTTCCCATGCTTGTTACAGTTCAGCTTTAACGAACAGGTTCAACTAACAATAAACGAGCAAACGAAGGCACTCATGCAGAGCCAACGGCACTCGTGACGTCCGCCACATTATCCGGGACTTCACTCACATGCAAGTTGTTTAGCAGTAATTCTATCTTCCCTCTGTTGTATTTTTCACCCCTATAGTATAGTCAGATTGTGAAAGGAACTTAGCTGCTGCATATGTGAGGCTTTGATAGTCCACTTGTCTGCTCCCTAAAGCAAAACCGACGGGACCTGGTAGAACACCACGCACACGCACGCACGCACACAAATGGCAAAATGAATAAGAAGCTGCTGTTGTACACAGTTACGCATCCAGCCTAATCGTTATGCACTACGCGGGAGCTATGGGCCGTGCTAAGCAATCTCCTGGAGCCTGGCCAGGTACTCGCAGAAGCACCAACTGCGACGCCAACTGTGGTGTAGGCACCCAAAGTCCCACTAGGACCTCAGTGGCTGATGGACTTTGTCGCAGTCGGGGGCCTTTGCCCCAGTCAATGACCAGGTATCCAGACTCTCGTGAGCTTGTGTCTAAAATTGATATTTGTTTTATATGACCCTTTGGGGATAATGGGACAGGTGATAGTCGTTAGTGTGCGTAAGCTGATTGGAGAGTAAAATCTTCTTCAGTGTTTTACAGTTTTGACGAAAGAGCGAAATGATGGTGGTGATATGCTGCCGTTTCATAACAGTTTTTCGATAGCCACGCGTCTTGCTGACTTGCAGTCAATCAAACATGACAAGGACGGGGGCCTTTAAAATTTTAGTTCTTCTATGGTAATTAGAGGTGCATCTAGCGCGTCGATCTAGGTGGTACCCGGCTAAAGATTTGGCCCGCCCATTGGTTCGGTAAAAGTTAAAGCCTTTTTCTCGTACCCAGTTAGACCCTACCCAGGATTCCATATTGAAATTTAATCCACGGATGAAGAAGCCTAGAAATCTAATTACATGTGTAGCTACAATAATAATAATGGTCTTGAAAATTTGCTCACGACCCTGTACGTATTCGTATACAGCAAATTTTCAAACGAAGACAAGTAGAGGTCTGTGTTGTTGCCATCCGGGATTACCATGCAGGGCCGTAGCACCCAGTCCGGCCGGTCCAGCCATGCACAGTGCATTAACTTCCGGTTTGGGTATACCGGTAGACTTCCCCTGTGTTGTGACAGAGTGATTGAGCTAATAATGCCTTTCGTCGCGAACGAATCAATCCGAACGGAAGTCGCGAATTTGAAAGAAGGGCCAAACCGTGGCAAATTAAGCTCTCCGAATCTTCACCTAAAGTTTAATTTTTCTTCTCCAAAATCTGTCTAGAGTATCTTGAACGGTAACGACAGTCGCTGCTTCATGCACCATATAGATTGGAACTAGAGTCCCGGATCTTATCTCGGACATTTCCTAGTCTCGGTCACTCGTTCTCTGCCAAAGAGCTGCAGCCAGACCTAGCTGCTACGCTAGCGTCATAGCCCTACTGGATAGCAACTAGGTAGAGCGGGTCACGTCAGCATCCGTCGTAACGTTGCTGCTGTAGAACTTGAAACTGATCGCACCTATTCTCGGTCAACAGAGTATCATATCTCGGTCAGTGCTTGCCATCTCGTTCCTACAACTCCATTTGAGACGCAAGTCATCTCTGTCGATAGGCTCATTATATGAATTCCTTTCGCCAAATTGTTGATTTTGTCTTGTCAACCTCTACTCTCGCAGACAACGAAGAAGACGGATGACTCACGGGACATAATCTCGGTCACCTGATCTCGAGTGATTTTCTCTCTTCAGACGCAGATCTGAGGCGTTCTTTTGGCTACTGTTATAGTCATCACCGCTGGCTACTATACCTACGGGGTGACGTTAGTGCTCATCGTACTGTTGCTACGGCAGAACGTGAAATCTGAGAGACAAATACTCGGACATCAGGGATCATATCTCGGTCAGTCGCTTTCATAGCATTTCTACAAGACGAATTGAGACGTTAGTCATGTCTGTTGAAAGGTTCGCTTTGGATGTCTAGGCCACTGAATATCCGGTTTTGTCTCTTCAGTTGTTCCTGTTGCAGGGCGGTGAGAAAGGTGATGGCGTACGGGACATAATCTCGGTCAGGCGATTTTGAGAAAGACGGGTTCCTGAGTAGGTTGTATTGTGCGATTTTTAGTCTACTGTTTTTCTAGAGCTATATTGTTACGAATGTGTCTGTCTAACTTACTATTTTTATCACTTCAAACATACAACGTGATGACTCTGAATTTTCACATTTTGTTGGCAGTTAACCAGAGAGTATTCCTACCTGTTTCTACATTCTCGACTGGCAGATATAATGATTCTTTATCTTGGATGAGATGATTGATGATTTTATCAAGTAGAATTGCACACAAACTCCTTTTTTACATCCCTAGGAGAGTTATGCTGAGAATTTATGAAAATGGTGACATGTTGTCAAAGAGACAACAATCTTTCTCATGACACAGTTCCGAGTCTCATGACACAGTTATGAAGTTGTGAGAGAGAATGATAATTAGTCCAGTGAAGATATCCAACGAACCTTCTGTGTATAGAACTAAGCAGTGCATGTTGTTGATAATAACTGATGTAGCTAAAATCTTACAATCAACAAGATTGTAGAACACAAGTTTGCAAGTATGCAGAGTCCTGGCATACTGAAAAGGCATCTTGTGATATTCAACTAGTGCTAGAATGGCTTCAATGTAGAACTCCATGATGATAATCTACCAGTCACAAAATTTGCTAATTATCACTAAACCAGATGTATTAAATAAAGGTTATCTTAGTTATTATTCAAAAACATAGTTTAGACAGAACAACTAACGTTTGCCAACACAGTGTAATTACTAGAATCTGCTATAGTTCTACAAATTCACTACAAAACATTTTCAATCAGCCCTAGTCGACTGCGACCGTATGTACAATGCCCAATGAAGGTAAGACCACTTACCTGAAAGCTGTAGAACCCAACAAGTGCGCTCATACTGTAACCGAGATTATGTCCCGTAGGTCGATCACCTTTCTCACCGCCCTGCAACAGAAAAACTGAAGAGACAAAACCGGATATTCAGTAGCCTAGACATCCAAAGCGAACCTTTCAACAGACATGACTAACGTCTCAATTCGTCTTGTAGAAATGCTATGAAAGCGACTGACCGAGATATGATCCCTGATGTCCGAGTATTTGTCTCTCAGATTTCACGTTCTGCCGTAGCAACAGTACGATGAGCACTAACGTCACCCCGTAGGTATAGTAGCCAGCGTTGATGACTATAGCAGTAGCCAAAAGAACGCCTCAGATCTGCGTCTGAAGAGAGAAAATCACTCGAGATCAGGTGACCGAGATTATGTCCCGTGAGTCATCCGTCTTCTTCGTTGTCTGCGAGAGTAGAGGTTGACAAGACAAAACCAACAATTTGGCGACAGGAAGTCATATAATGAGCTAATCGACAGAGATGACTTGCGTCTCAAATGGAGTTGTAGGAACGAGATGGCAAGCACTGACCGAGATATGATACTCTGTTGACCGAGAATAGGTACGATCAGTTTCAAGTTCTACAGCAGCAACGTTACGACGGATGCTGACGTGACCCGCTCTACCTAGTTGCTATCCAGTAGGGCTATGACGCTAGCGTAGCAGCTAGGTCTGGCTGCAGCTCTTTGGCAGAGAACGAGTGACCGAGATTAGGAAATGACAGACATTAGATCCGGGACTCTACTAGTGAACAGTAGTCTTCATTCTGATGAAACTGCGCATTCACAGCGCACTGTCTTCAGCATCTAAACAACCGAACGCGTCCACCGATTGGGTGTAAAAATAGTACGAGATATCGGCCGTGTTTTCACTAACGCTTGGACTGGTATAAATTTCAGTAGGCAATTTTTCCAATAGGCATTTGCGCATCCGGGATGTGCAAGGCATTCGAGTAAATCCGTTTGCAATGGCGCAGTATTCCTGGAACGACGCTTGCTGAGATACATTGGGTTGCTCAATCGCGGAGTCACAGAGCAACAGTTGGTTGTCACTGAGACTCCAAATGCAGCATCTAGTCCGTAAACGCGTTCGCTGGGTTCAGGTATATAATACGCTTGCAATACCATGCAAGAGTGTACTTTGCACGTCGCTCTAGTTACGTTTTAGTAAAGAGTTAATGCCTCTTCTATAACTACTGAGATGTCCACTTTTAGTTGTAAACATGCAACAATAGCAGCAACAACATCTACATACAGTTACTCTGATTCAGGTGCTGTTTTCGAGTGGGAATCTGAGCCAAGCAGAACGTCAAATGTAACATCTTCCTTTGTATCAGGATCTTTGATGACGACAGGCTTGTGTCGACAAGAATGTTTTCTCTCTTGTTTGCTGGTACGACTTTGTGGAGGGGTCAGTTCTTGCTGGACAAATTGACTTTGCTGGTCATGTACTATGTACGTCGGTGCAATAACGCAAGGGTTGGAAACTTCTGCGTACAAATCTTCGTGACCAACTCCAATACAATCATGCCCGTAGTCGCTCATTTCACTGCATTTCTGTAATTGTGGGTAATCTTCAGATTGACGGATGGCATTAGGTATGTAGTACAAGAGACCCGTGCTGTTGTCAAAGTAGATTTCTCCAGGTCCAACAGTGTATCCCTCCTCCAGCTAAAAAACACAGAAAAGCGATTCTTTCACGTAAATGCTATCTGTGTATTTAATTACACTCTACAGAGAAACCAGCGACGACGAAGCTGCATAGGTGGCTGGGGGACTGCATGGAGCAGCTGTCCCCAACTTTTTTTGTAAGCCAACAGTACTTACGGTAGGAAAGGAACGAAAATCGGAATAGTCCATGTCTAGACTCTGGGGTTTTTCATGCCCTCCTCCCAACTTAATTGCGAGTCGCTCCGCTGCCGCAGGATACGTATTGCAATGGTTGTAACAATGTTACTGCTCAGACGAACTATACAGACAACTCTTGCAAATGGTATATATTTTTGCGTTCAAGAGTAGCCTCGTGACCATGCAGCGCTTTTGCATTTCCCTAGCCACGAGGCTAGTTCAAGAGACGTGAGTCCATGTCCCGTAGTCACGGATCCAAATGGAGGCGCGCTTGTGGCTGATTAAGTTTGTTCATTGGACAAGTGTTCAAACTATCACAGCCGAAACAGTGTGATTTTGCGACTAAGGTACATTACCAGACGCGCTGGTAGGGTATACGTTACTTCAACTATGCACGAGCCATAGGAATGGGGACTTTGTAGAGATACGTGACTTAGCGACTAACATACTCAAAACGTGTAGGTTTTAACTTCCGGGTCAAAATAGATGTCCGTCACGCTCAGGAATGTGCCACGCCCCAGTCGGTCCATTCACAGAGCGGTATTTACGATTCATTGCACATGAGACAATGGACGAGCTACCGCCAATCAGATCCGCCTAGCTAGCGTTTACTGAAATTTGTATTTCATGCAGGTTTTGTCGGAAATAAACAACAGAACTTACCTTTCTACAACGAAATCAATCGCTTTCGTGGCATTAGAAAATTATACGGCAACCTAACATTACTACGAGGTCCTGTAAGTGGTTAGCGCATCCGGGACTGCAATCCACACTGCGTCTGAGCGAGGCTGTAGGAAGTGGTAACGCTACTACATTTTACGACTACGTATACTATTTACGGACTACGGTTACGTGAACCGACAGTCACTTAGTAGTGTAACTTCAGTAGATTTTACGAGTAGCGCAATAAAAAGGAAATATCGTCACTATTTGATTGTAGCGACAATCTTACCCTCTAGTTTCCAGAAGGCTTATACCTGTTGAAGCGAAGGTGTAAATACAGCTAATTATTATTACTACCTAAGCCGGGTTCACAATATGTGACGGAGAGCAGTCCGTTCCGTTACTTCGCGTTGCGTCGGTCCAGCGGCATATTGTGGAATGCCTTCACGCAATGTGACGTGACAATGTGGACCGTGACGGACAGATGACGCACGGAAAGAATTCAGTTCTATTCCAGCGTCAAAACCGCACGTCGTCTCTGGTTGAGTGGAAATGAAATTGAGTAGCTGACCAATCAGAGTAAAAGGCTACTATCCAATTGGCTCATTTGGGTATCCCGTGTACTAGCTGAACGGTGACAAACATTTCTACGCTTCCTTCTCTTCTTGCTTCTTCGGAGCGACACAGCACACACAATCGACAACAGACTTTTTTCCCATCGAGAAAATTCGCGTAGACTTACAGTGCGCGGTGTGCGCTACAAATTGTGAATCACTCTGCGTCAACGTTTGACACTATGAACCTGACCGCAAACGTTACGGAACAGAAGAGACTGCTGGGCGTCATATATTGTAAACCCGGCTTATAATAGTCTGGAAGTTGGCGCGACGTATAGCGTATAAGATCTTATGGGCGACAACTGTGTACCAACGTAGCGCCCGGTCATCCATTTCTGCACCCTTCCTACTGTAAATTTCTGGATCCGCCACTGGTCTAGCCTCGGCCTTCCCGACTCGTGTAACGTCAATTAAAATCAGCCTCTACATACATGTACGGCCAAATTTAGTAGACCTTATTCATGTCCGGGATATTGGTCATGTGGCTGTGACGTTACCGTGGTTACACGCCATATTGAATGGCAATGGAAAAGGTTGTTTCACAGTTCACTGCAATGGCAGATGGGAGAAAGGCACTTCGCTAAGTTTTACCGTTTTCCTGCCGAGTTAGAACGTCGGCGTTTAGGGATTGCAGCAGTCAATCGAAATGAATGGTCTCCAAGTGAGCACAGTCGGCTAGGCTCTCTTCATTTCGTGTCAGGAAAAAAAGTCGGATGACCCGTTTTCACCATACTTCTCATCTGTCTTTTCCCGCACTGCCAGCCCTGTTTAAAACGGCTAAAGGTGTCGCGAAAAGAATTTGAAAGCGTACGCTCGCCGCAAATGATCTCAAGACCGCCCGAGAGCCAGCAATAAAGCTGATCTAGTGAAGGAGGCATTTAAATAACAATTCCCGACTTTTCAACAGCAACCCATGGCATGGCAGAAGTGGAGGCAATGAAACTGATTGTGAATGCCGAACTTTACATCTGATGACAAATTTATCTTGTTTTGTACCAATGCAATTTATCGACAAATCACTGACCCGGCCAGCTGTCTAGTAGACTTGTACGATTCAAGACTCTTGTAGACTCATACCCAGTTCTTTCCTCGCGCTCTCTCCGCGTGTTTTAGCACGTCCTTTTTATTCCTCTAGCGAGGAGAAGGATTGGTAACATATTATGTCATGTAACCATTTATTTCATTAGTATAATTAGAAACCGATCTTGTACTTTGTTGCCACCTGCACTGATAATATGGTGTCGAGCATATGGCGTGCGATCTCTGCCAAAACTCACAACGCAAACAGACGTCGGTTGCATGCACAACGCAAACAGACTTCGGTAGCACAACGCAAACAGACTGCGGTTGCACAACGCAAACAGACTGCGATAGTACACCGCAAACAGACTTCGGTTGCACAACGCAAACAGACTGCGGTAACACAACGCAAACAGACGTCTGTGTAGCACAACGCAAACAGACTGCGGTAGCACAACACAAACAGACGTCTGTGTAGCACAACGCAAACAGACGTCGGTAGCATGCACAACGCAAACAGAAGTCGATAGCACAACGCAAACAGTAGAAGTTGCTGAAGTTCATTTCTTTTGCCCGGTCAATGCGTATTTATGATAAAATGATAGTGACGCATCATCACTCTAGAGAACAAGTCTAGAAACATTTGAGAAAATGATGGGTATGTAGGGATGGGTATGTGAGTGAGGCGCTACATATCCTGGCTGACAAGAGTGAAATGTGACGCGCTTCCTAGACGACCTAAATTCTGAGACTAGTGTCAGCGTTAGTAGTCTGGCTACAATTCGGACCGTTTACATTCTAGTGTTAAGTGGCCCGTTCTGAGATTTTTTACTGAGTTATAAGAAATCTGGATAGGACGCGTTTGGATACTTTGAGTGGGCGGCCATTTTAGGTTCTTCGCATCCATGATAGATTGGGAAGGCCCGCACTCTCTGATAGATTGGGTGACCACAGCCATGTCGACATGGCAAACATAGCATCATCTGTTGATGCTCAAAGCAGCAGGATGTACGCATTGACCCTCTAGCAGACAGTGATTCATTTGGCATCGATATCTATTTGACAATGAAGGATATTGCCTTATCTCAAATAAGAGATCGATCTTTGAATAGAATTTCGCTTAGTATTGAGTTGTCATGAAATTTGACTAGCAAATGATTTTCCCTACCTTGCGACTCTGTAAACTTGCGCTGTATCTTGCAGAGTTAATTAATCTTCTTTACCACCAATAACTTGCATGTACAATCAACTCTTCTCTATATGGGTACGTACTAGACTCAGGTGGTGTCTACTTGAGGCCGAACGGAAGCTCAACGTTGTCCACAGTGTACTGCAAGGTCTGCAGGCTCTACAGCATGCGTATGAGTAACTAAGCAACTGCATGCGTGTTGTTTGCGTTGTGCAACCGACGTCTGTTTGCGTTGTGCTACACAGACGTCTGTCTGCGTTGTACTACCGCAGTCTGTTTGCGTTGTGCAACCGAAGTCTATTTGCGTTGTGCTACCGAAGTCTGTTTGCGTTGTGCATGCAACCGACGTCTGTTTGCGTTGTGCTACCGACGTCTGTTTGCGTTGTGGGAGTTTTGGCAGAGATCGCACGCCATACTAGCTAACTAAACGAAGCCAACCAACACAAAAACACAAAGCTTTACACTCTTTCTAGGAACTCTTCAGAACTTAGAGTTACAAAGTAAATCGTTTTCGTTGTGACGAGCGAAACCCTCGCTTCATGGACATTAATCTAGTTGCCGAGCGTAGCGCGGCATCTAATTCGGGTTGCACAACAGAAATAAGCGTGGTCCTATATGGGTCTTCATCGAGCTTTTGGTGTGTGTGTGTGTGTGTGTGTGTGTGTGTGTGTGTGTGTGTGTGCGTGCGTGTGTGTGTGTGTGTGTGTGTGTGTGTGTGTGTGTGTGTGTGTGTGTGTGTGTGTGTGTGTGTGGTGTGTGTGTGTGTGTGTGTGTGTGTGTGTGTGTGCGCGCGCACACAAATCTCAAATTTCTTCTCTCCGCGACCACGTTTCATGCCAGGACCTACCTTAAAAATCGTTTCCGTGTCCGACTACAGATGAGTCTAAGAACGATTCGTTCAAGTGACCGAACGGCGGAGAAAATGCTTCCTGAACTTCCGTCGCCCCATCCTTTTGTATTGTAGCTAGGGATTGTGTGTACTTGACAACCAAGAATCACCTTCAGGAGTTGAATGCCACCTACAGTCAACTATTCACACGTCCCATACTTACAGTATGATCAATCCTTTACTACACTGTGCTGCATCTTAACACTGTTGATAGTCAATGTTTGCTGATATCAATTTCTATGTCAGTAAATACCATACCACTGTCGTTACAACGGAACTGAGTGCATACCTAGATTGTACATTTCAATTGTCTTGATCACGATCGCAAAACGACGACTACGTACCTATACCAGGCCTTTATACGTAATCTAAACTACTAGGAAGTTTGCATGTTTACTTCCATGACAGCTAGGATTTCAACAAATACGTATTGTCTAGCTAGGACTCGGCGTTTCAGTAGACGGTCTGAAAACTCCGTTGGAAGTGTTACTCACGCACGCGAGGCGCCTACGGATACAGTACAACACGTAGCTTCACATCTAGCAGTAGTGAATACACCCTAGACGCGCTCCTGTCGTCTATATAGCTATTGGCTACCATTCACAGAGCAGCTAGAGACGTCTCTGTCAATTCTGGCTAGAGAAGACGTCATTGTCAGGATGTCCACAGCAGACAACAGTAATGAGCTTGCACCTTGGGTGACGACAGTAATCGCTAGTAACCATCTGATTGTGAGTGCTACTCTCTCAATTCATTCTAATAGGATCCTACGACTGCCTTTAATTTGTAATAACATATTTACAGTTTTGACCAATCAACACACTTATAACCTAGTTCTTCACGTGACATAATATGTTAGCAGTCCTTCTCCTGGCTGGTGGAACAAAAAGCACGTGCTAAAACACGTGGAACGCGAGCGAGGAGAGGACTGGGTACATAAATGTCCGAATGAGCGACATCCGGCTCTTCTTCTCCCACATCGCACGCCTCCAAAACGTACAGGGCAAGTGGACTTCCACGCCAATCAGGTCAAGGTTACACACATATCTGTTTTACATCCATACCATTAAAATATGTGGAAGTCAATCTTAAAGACATTTACATGCAGCTGACAGACATGCCACTCGAACGAGTTGCCACTCAGTCACGTGGAAAAACCCGTAAAAGTCCCGGACGTCAATGGCCTATTGGCGCTGGAAGGTCGAGGCTACCACCGGTCACTCTAGTTGGCAAGTCGATTTCCAGAGTCTGGGAGTAGTTTTTACGTTTGTGGCATAACGTGCAGTGCAACATTGCCATGCACAGCAATAGAGTACAGCTAAAGGCAGCTAACATCGCGAGCGTACAGTACACGTGCGTTCTGGCTCGGGCCTAATTTACATGTTTATCATGTCTCATCCAAGTGTATACAATTACTTACTGCAGCTGTATAATAAGAGTACCACCAGTCGTAGCACTGTTGTAGGTAGTTCTCGACATCGAGTTCTTCATCAGATAAGTAAGTGTGGTCAAAGGTTTTGATTGGAAGAGCGCCAGGTTGACAGTGTGGTTTACAAAATTCCAAGTCTAGTGAATGTTGCTCATCCTGTCTGTTGGTCATGGTGCCAAGTGGGCTAATCTAGATGGCAGCGTCTCTAACAACCAAAGGCGACGTAAGTTTGAAATACGGCAAGGGTAATTCTGATTGGATACCACACACTTGTCATTGTGTCCTCTGTGTGTCACTTACGATTGTCCTTGCGCAAGAGCCGGGACAGAGCATTTCTAGCGAAGGTCAGCAAACTTCACAGACAAGCAAGAAAACTTCCTCTAAGAATAGCAATTATCATCTAGACTGCGGATTATGTCTTACTGTGACGCTATACAGTTAGTTACTAGCCAATTCATTCAATTCGCTTAATTAATTAATGCCGAATTATTAGCTATATATAGAATTATCTAGTTCAATGATTACGATCACTTCCCAAGTGTCCCACCCCGATCTGTGGCCGTGTTTGGTCGTTTGCAGGGAACAGGCTAGCGCTCCGAACAGTAAAGACTGCGCAGTCTCAGATAATTATGGAGACTAGGTTTGTTAGTTCAGTGGCTATTCAGCCAGTGCTTGTTAGCTTCATACTCACTGCACAACTTTCGTCAGTGTCTAAAGCTATCTCAACCGAAACGGCTTCGTTTCACTTTGAAACGACGAAAACCACCAATTAAACAGACAGGCGATGACAGCTGATAGCGTACGTTACTGCCTTTTACAAATCGGAAGTTGGTGTGACAGAAGTCACTCAGGTCCCAGAGCCTCAGCGTGACAGTAAGGCGTGGTAGTTGGGCATCATCATGTGACTACGTCTAGAGAGCAGCATAGTAAAAAGTAAATAAACGCCATTATTGCTCGAGCCTCGAAGATGGCTCTTTAGCCACCAAAAATGCAGAGCTAGCGCAAAGAGCTTTGACCTAACGCCAGAACCTCCTATCCAAATGTCAGAACGTCGAAGCTGCCAAGTTGCACCAGTTGAGCAAAACTGCTGGTGTAAAATCGGTGACTTCCTCGCTCACACTACAGTAATCCAGCCATTAGTTTTCAATAACAGATCCAGACTTTGATATCCAACTCTCAAGTCAGGAAAGTACTGGAAGAGTGCTAGCTAAACAACCCATTAATTAACCAACAGAAATAGAGTAGTATCCTAGCGGGTAGTAGTGTGAAACGATTGAATTCAATTGCACAAATTAATTCAGATATTTAAAGCAGTATTAAGCACTAAAATTCTATCACCTCATCTACAAGTGTTTGAGCGTCTGACTGAGCACTGAGTTTGAACACATTGAGTATCTTCCCCCGGATGCCAGCAATTCTAGCTAAGGAGATCAGATATCTGGACGAATAACACCTACTTCGTGGACAACGAATAGTTCCTATTTCGATCACTTCAATACCAAATCAACGGTGACGTCAGCGAGCACATTGATTTCCTACCTCAAGCGAGTCTAGATGATCTTGAACCTACTTAAGACAATTCTGGGACGACTGCGGAAGAAGCATGGCCACAATAATTATTGGTTTCATGACCCTGTCATGGGTGCCGCAATGGCTCTGCTACAGTACAGTAGCTGATGTCACAGATGGCGACAATCCAACTGCATGGAGCATATGTGCATATAATATTATTACTTATTAGAGCTCTCGACTTTGCCAACACTCCGAAATTCTAGTTACAATTTAGGAGTCCAGTAGGAAGAAACCAAATGATCACCTTGAATGATGTCGAATGTCGGGCATACGTATACGTCTAGAAGAAACCCATCTCACAAATACATTGACAAATTTACCGCCGTGGCTACCGTACGGGTGGTAAATTCAAGATCTATCATTTGGCTGCATGTGTCAATCGATACCCCAGGTAAGAATCTACACGACCGGTTGCAAACAGAGATGGATTAGGAAGAGCTATATACTCGCATCGGGTGCCATTACCAGTACATATAGTGTTCATGCAGCATACTGAACAATCATTGCTTGCTTGTCTTCTCTGCACACGTTCTAGAATATCTTCACTTGACTTACCCGAACGACAGCCGTATTCTTCTGTCTCACAACGCTCACAGTCTCATCCGAACGAACCGCGATGGTAACAGTCAAATTCTCTATGCGCACACAACAGTTCCACTTGCATGGACAAATGAATGTCTATATACCGAAATCAATTCGGAGCAGCAGAATTGAGTCCCTCGTGGAGAGTTGCTGTACAGCAATGCAAAGGAGCAACTCCCTTGACACGCCTTCTCGGCCTTGCATGCGTCGAGAGAGATGCGAATCAAGCCCATGCATAGCCATCCAGTCTTTGATCAAGGCAAGCTAAGAAGGATGTCCGTGCGGGTAACGTAAACAGCAGACAATCCCCAGAAAGAGCTGGATCTTAATTGGATGAGAGAACAGGCCCGTACGTAGGCTGGGGGGTCGGACGAACCGCCGCTTAGATGTGAAGGAAAGTCTGCTTTCGATCCAAAGTCGCTTGTTCCATCTTGGACTCCTTCACATCTATATACTGTGATGCAGAAGTAGATTTAGACAAATTATTTACTTTGCTTAAGGGCAGACTAGCTAAAGCTAGAATTAGTCTCTTGCACTAAGTTTAGTTTTTGCTTTTGACTATCAAAGTTGTTCATCTATATTTTCCGAAACCCAAACATTACAAATTAAAAAATCACGTGACGGGTTGTGACGTCATCGGGTTTTTTTTTCCATTACGCACCGCCCACTTCTAAACGGCAACGGAGAAGGCTAAAAACGAACATTCTAGATCTACATGCAGACGCGGCTGAATAGGAAATAACCATACGTGAGTCACCTATTGCGCGGGTGACGGAATTTTACTACAAAGTACACGTATTACGCAATGAGCTGATTCAACAAAACTGACTGAAAAAACTAATGCGTGCACTCAACAACGTAAACACGGACATATAGTATACGTAAATGATAAATAATCTGAAATAGGGGTTTTAGACCGATTCTATATAATTATGTAGCTGCAATTTACAAGTGAGTGTTATAGTTAGGCATAGGCATGTTGTAAGGAGACCCATACAGTTGTGCACAAAGTAAGTAAACTCCCTATGTATTTCCACAAATCACTTTTCTTAAAATTTCAAACAAATGCATAGCTACATTTGACATGTACAGAAGCGGATTTTCCTCCTAGAAGAATCGGCCTTTGTCAAAAGCCAACCCTTGCAAAATTATGTGAACCCTGACAATAGATTAACAAAGTGAAGAAGACATAGTCCTTCCTTTTCAATATTTTGAATGTCCTGTAAACTCACAATATGAATTACACTAGAAAGATACAAATCAAAGCAATTTGTCAGAGTAAACAATACTTTCTACTTTGTCTCCTCCATCTGCTGATGCACAGATCAAAGAACTGTGAGAAGGTGTCCGAAATCAATTCATAGAAGCTCACAAGCTGAAAAGGGGATTAAACTCCAAATGTACGGAATTCATCTGTCAACGTTTAGGCAAATCATCTACAAGTGACGTCACAAGAAACTCTACAATCTACAAGAAACTCCTGCTGAAAAAATGTCCATCGCCAAATACGTTTGGTATGCGTCAACTCATCTTGATGATCCTTTGACTTCCTGGGAGAAAATTTTGTGTACTGATGAGACGAAAGTTGAACAATTTGGTCACATTCACAAACGCTGTGTAAACCAAACACAGCATACAAAGACAAACACATGCTTCCCACCGTAAATATGATGGAGGCAGCATCATGGTATGAGGATGCTTTGCTGTTTCAGAAAATGAAAATCCCACTATTGTTGATGGGAGAATGAATTCGGCCATCGACCATGCAGGATAGTCTTGACAAAGACGTTCTTCTGTCAGTCAAAAAATCTTGCCCTGGTGGTTGCAATTGAAAGTTGCAGCAAGATAATGAGGTAATTGTTTGAAGTGGTCAAGTCAGAGTCCTGGCCTCAATCCCATCGAAGTGCTGTGAGGTGATTTGAAAAAAGCCGTTCATTCTCGTTACCCCAAATATCTAACGAAACTGAGGACTTCTTGCGTAGAGGAATGGACTAAAATTCCCACAGAACGATGCCAAAGTCTTGTTGCTTCCTACAGACTGAGACTACTTAAAGTTGTCACAGTGAAAGAAGAGCATCCCAAATACTAGATGGAAGGTTCACATATTTCTGCGAAAATTAGAATATAATAATAATAATATATTTTGTTTCATACCACTACAGGTACAGTGCTATAGGCCAGACAAGATACATACACTAACAAGAAAAAATAGATAGCTGTAGAAGAATAAAGGTAGAAGAATAAACAAACATAAATTAAGGTTTAATCCAGCTCTTAAAGTCCATATATTTGGTTTCAACTCAAATTAGTGTCCATTTCGTGCCTTATTACAGATTTTGGATAGCTTTAATGTCTGAGTTACAGAGTCATTAAATGTTCTGATTTGCAAATATTAGATAGGAGAAGTTTGGATAAATTCATAAGGAGTTTATTTACTTTTGAGCACAACTGTACATACCGCAAATTTTGTTGCCAAAATAGACATTACGTTTCTTGAATGCACAATATTGCATGCATATGAGGTCCAAGACTCGTGCAAGTGCGCATGGCAAACACCTCCAACTACTAAGCGTCACCAACAATTAATTAAGAATATGTTCAATTAAAATAGTAGATTTCACAAACAGTCAATACATTACGACGTAAAAAACTCGTCAAAAGATACTACACACTAAATGGTCCAGTTACGATGTCATTAATACCTGTAGTACGTTGGTTTAAACGGACCTGCTTTTGCTATTCCCAAGTAAGCAGCCTGCTCGTCATTCAAACTTGTAAGACGAGCATCAAACTCATCAAGGTGAAGACTAGCCACATGTTCGTCTGCATGGTACAATGTACATAAAACAACAATTAAACAATAACATTAACGTTGAGTAAAATGCCACCAACCCATCTTCTTAGGTAGCAAATAAACGTCTCCTTTGTACCTCCCCAAAGGAGCATTATACAACTCAACCAGCGCCAAAGCCTGAGAAGCAATTTGCTGATACATTGCTTTCAAAACAGACTAAATTCTTTAACCTGTGTTGCAGATGAAATACTAAGTACAAGAGGAGGCAAACTTGAACAACTCCAGTTCACTGTTCGACCCTGTAGAGTCATAATCAATACGTCATCAAACAGAAATGAACCTCCGGAAAACAAATGAAATAAATACCAACAAAAATTAATATAAAATGCTTTCAGACAATATCTGTCTACTCTTTGCCGATGTTGACAACTGCTATCCACTTTTTGCCAATGCTGTCGAGTCAGTGCATTAATGATAATCTCTTCGCACGTAGTCAAGCCATAGTACATGCTTTTTCTTATTGCAATCCTATATTTCCCGTCATGAACAACTCACGTGTTCCACAACTACAAAACAGCTCTCTCTCTCTCTCTCTAACAAGTCACAACGTTTACTATGTACTTTATGACAGAAATTCCATAACTAAAAATTCTTTAGATCATATCAGAAACATGTCAAAAACCCTTGAAGCACTTTTGACAATCAAACCTCAGCAAGAAGGATGATGTGTTTGCCATCTGGAAATTTAATTTGATCCACTTGATGTTCCAACTTTTCCCACTGCATTTTCCTCAAATACTCCTGAAATTTGAAGGAGACAATAAAGTTCAACATTCAATCAAAACATCACTAAACATGCCACGTCAATTTCTCCATCTGTGTGGCCCATGTTGCACACAATACAACCACTCTTCAGACTATCCAGATGCTTTGAAACAACCACATTCCTATTACCTGCAAAAAGCAAAGAGACATAAAACATACCCATATGTCGTTGAGGTAATTCTATTCACCAGTTGCAGTAATCAAAATGTCCACTTCAGCCACAACATCCTCAATGAGGACAACTCTGAATCCATTCATACTACACATGCATCAGATGACCAAACTACCGCACTTTTAATGTAACAAGATTCCAACTTGTTCTTACCAAGCTTGAAGAGCACATATCGGATCAATTTCAGTGACATAAATTATTGTACCAAGACCTCTCAAAGACTGACAACATCCTTTGCCTACCTTCACACGTCACAGAGCAAATACAGAAGCCTACACCACAGTAACAGTCAATTCTGCAAAGACCTCTCCATAGCCACATACAAGAATCCGCTTCCCACCAAACAAAATCCCTGTCGTGCGTTTGATGCTAAAACACAAAACAAACATGTGATTATCTTAACACAATCATTAGGAAATGATGACTAACCTGTCTATGATAGACTCTCGGCAGTAGTAAAAGTTGTCAAACTTGGTCTAAAATCTGCAGTGTGACAATGGACAAAAATGAAAAAGAACAGCTGTTACCTTTGTGACCGAATCATGAACATTCATTGCTGGTACACACAACTTGCCACCTTGTGCCATTTGATACAACCTATGACACAAAATTGAGTTTCATAACACAAGTGAAAGATCTATCAACACAATCAAGCATTTATCCTTCAGAACCCCATTACTAATTTACTATAAACTGCAAATTTGTCAGCAAAGCACACAAGCATGTCTCATGTGCGCAAACAAAACAACAGCAAGGTATACTATTGATCGATATAAATGAACAGAGACTACAGCTGACACAAAATTGGTTCCAGTTTGTGACATCAATTATTATTGTATGAAACCAACACTATTGAGTGCACTGCTGGTATTGTATCCAAAGAAGTACTTCATGAGCTTGTTATATCCAGTTTCAGAATTCTAGAGTGCTAAGCCATCACTCTGCCATATCAGCAATGCTAACGAACAAAACGGAAACAAGGTTTTTCTAATAAAGCCTGCATTCCAAATAATTTTGCATTTTTATTGCTAATAAAGAACCAACAGTCACCAGCTCCACCTTTCAAAATTGACCAATCAAGAAAAACACAATGATCTTAATATTAACCAATCCTATGCCAGTTTGAGCACTGTAACATCATTATTTTTTGAACCCAGAACCATGCATTCACAATTACAGACAATGCTGTTATAGCTGCTAAACCCATACTGTTTTCCCATACCCAAAAAGCTTTAATACATAAAACATAAGTTAGACAAAACTAACTGTGGTGACTGTGAAGTGGAGGGTCAGGGTTGCTGATCAAATTTGACAATGGGGACCAAATTGTGGTCTCAAGGGCATTTTAGGGTCACAGCTGTTGATAATAAATGTGGTAAATTCCACCATTTAAATGTGGTAAATTCCGCCATTACAAAGGTGTGGAGCAAGGCTGTCATAGTAAAGCAGCAGTGCCAGCCCATTTCTATACACAGGCTTAAAACTCTTCAAGGCACAACACATCAACAGTTTTATCGAATGAGTGTTATCAACTGTTCGAGTCTTTGTACCAATTATATTATATTGGACAATCATCAATTATCTTCTATTGCAATATCAATACACTTCTGGGAACAGGATCCATTAATTAAGTGCATAACATTTCTCAACAAAACAGTCAAGCTGAGAAGACCTTGTTGTCAAATTGATAACTATTATGTAATAATTTATTACCTTACTGTTTTGTGTCTGAAGACACAAGTTTTAGACATGGAGCCACAAATTTTACGCCTGGAGCCACTATTTGCACCATCATAATGGAAAAAGCAACCCTGGATCTAAGAATGACCCTGCTGGTAAAACAAACGCTTGCAATTAAGCAAACATGCCATATCAAAATAACTCTCAGCATAACATGTTACATTGCATAAGCTAGAAAGCGCTCTTAGAGTGCAAACCTCCATTTACCAAGGCAGCTCAGTTACCTCGTTATGCCATAATTGTTTCACAACTATTTGAAGGCCTTTGCGGTCACCTTAGCATGCACACATTACGTTTAAATGACATTGGATTGATCCAAAAAACTAATCAATTGTTCCTCTATCAAAGTTTATCATCCAAATTTCATCATCACCTTTCCTATTATACGTAAATGAAATCGGCAGAGTCACGACAAGCTGTTCTTACGTGATTTACTGAGACTTCACATGGCTTGTCACAATGATTGGCAACTCGCCGATCGAGTCACTACAGGTTGCCACAAGTTACGTGAACTTGTGCTGGCTCACTAGCAACTAATGGCAATACACAAAGTGATCCTATTAAGCAACGAAAGACCACGTGTTCATTCCTCATGGAGATGACATGGCAGTGCAGAAGCAAATTGGAAGTCATTTCACCACCCTCCTTGTCAAATAGTTCTAAGTGGAACTGACCCCTTGATAGAGAAACCTGACCCTGGTTTGGATTAATCCCCAAACTAGTTATTCGTTCCTCTATCAAAGTTCTATGTCCTGTCAAATTTCATCATTTTTGAGTAATCCCGCTCACACAAAAACAAACCAATGCCCATAAAAGCATAACCTCCTGAAAGACATAATTACTGAAACTTGGTATTAATTAATGCACAAATTTGGTTGCTAGTTCAACTGAGCATTGTGTATCGACTGTTTGATGTAGCGACAATGAAACATACATGACACACAATGAAACATTACGAAAGACATGAAATGTAATTTTCAAGAAAATTGTCAATTTCACCTGTATACAGCAGTCAGTCAATGTAGCTAACAAGCTGTTAGTTTAGACTGTATCGTAGCAGTTGTCACAGAAATTGTACTACAGTACTACAAATATGTAAACTTGATCCCAACAAACAGTTTCTATTGAGATCAACAACCTATGAACTCCAGTGACACTCTCTTCCACTACTCCTCTTATCATTTTGAATGTCCCACTAAACTTTGTACACATGACATGAGTCGCATCTCCACCATCATCTAAAATCTAGTACAACACAATCAATCAAACAGCATCACAAAAAGTATAAGAAATAAGAAATACAAACAAGATTAGCCTGCCAATTATCGCTGAAAACACATTTCTCAATACACCACCAAAAGTCTAGTTCAGACTGATCCCTCCATGCATAGACAGGAATGCCTAACAGGACAAAATCAGAAAATCTTGAAAGTGTTCAATAGGCTGATCATACCTGCGTCTGCAATTGCTGAAGCTACAGCATTCTAACAAACATCATCATAAGACCCTCTATCCAATATACTCTTAGAACACATACATGTACCTGTGTTGAGTGAATGTTACATGAACACCATCTGATTTGACCTCCTGCAGCTTGAAGAGTCTCTATTAACACCTATAGATCATCAAACATACATTTGCAGTCCAATCTGTTACACTCAAAGAATAAAAAAGTACAGCAGTTCAGAATAAGAGTAAAACTTAGATGCACCTAGCTTCTAATGAACAGAGAAGCTCATTACTGTGCTAAACCCTCGGCTGAGGTATCTAATCACATATCTCATCACGAGACAATGTTCTGCATACTGAGGTTTTAGCCCAACAAACTTGTGTCAGCTAAGGTTTCCAATGCATTTGTTTAGATAAACAAACGTGCAAAGCGTCTCCAGACTTGCATACATACAGGTCAGTTGCTTTCTCCGACAAACAGACTCACTGTCATGGACAATGCACGTTCCCCTTCGCAAATTCCCGTGGAGCGCCAAATTTCTGTTGAAGACAATACTAGTAATATTTGCAACAACAATGCAGCCACTCAGTCACGCACATCGAAATTCAAGCTGTCAGACTGCAGAACCACTATGCAAAAATCCCGGGGAACAAGCAAAATGTTACAAGTTAGGTACAGCTACACGTACCACATGGTGCCTGAATCCAGCATCATCACTCTCTAGATGCCTGGTTGTTGGTGGAAAAAACATGCACATGCAAATGTAGACTAGGCGCTGTTTCTATGTGCTAAACCCTTATGTAAAGCAAAAAAGCTAAACACCACGTACAGGACAGACACCCGGTGGCCAAATTCTCGTTAGCAGCTACCAAACAAAGAGAGGTAGAGCCTTATGATGACATCACATTCGTCTATTGGTCGGTAATGACACCACTTCTCATCTATTGGTCAAAATAGCTTCATTCGTATCTGTGCTAATCGAGTACAAATACGGTCATACGGTTGTCGACCAGACGACTACTATACCCTTAGCCCGGATATCCGGGCTTCGGGTAATAACTTGTCTTGCATAGCCAGACCACTCTCCACTCGTTGTATGTTGGCGTGAAGATGTGACTACCCTCACGTAATGCATTCACTTAATGGCAGTGTTCCTAAATTGCACTGTCAATGGATACATTCTTGTCTTGAGACGGTATCTTGTAAGTCAAAATCATATTCTTGATTTCCAAATACAAATAATACTTCAAAATGTATATTTATTAAAATTTCCAAAACTACACTAACTACAACACCAATCATGAATAGTTGAGTAAAAACAATGATCCATGCACATGACAAAATCAATACTCTAGCTATTAGTATAGTCTGTATAGCCATGGGACATCCACTAATTGCTTTTCACTTAAATAACAAAAATAAATCACTACTGAACATTTGTTCCTTCTGCCACTTGCAAATGAAAATGCAGATAAAGACACATACATGCAAAACAATTGGCCATTTCATAGTTGCTATCAATTTCTGTTTTATCATCTTCCATCAGATTCAAGCAACAAGGTAGCCACTACAGCTAATAGCATCATATTTCAAATCCCAGACTATACCCTGTGCCCAGTTGTTGTTGTTGTTGTTGTTGTGTGTGCGTGTGCGTGTGTGTGTGTGTGTCTCGTGAAAAGAAGAACTATGGTTTATAGTGCATGCAAGCAATCTGTACTGCTAGGTTAGCAAGAAGCAACAGTTTGACATCTGTTGAGAATCATTGGGACACTGTACATTATATTACCTACTAGCTCGTTAGCCTGTTCTTCGCCCGGAAAAGGTTAATAACACAAATTCCCATTATACAATTCAGTTATTGGGCAGAGAAAACACAAACTGAATAATTGATTCCTGGTGCATTGTGAACACACATTTTTATCTGATTAGCTAAAGACCCTGATATAATCAAAACACACACACACACACACTCTCTCTCTCTCACACACACACACACACACACACTCTCTCTCTCTCTCTCTCTCTCACACACACACACACACACACACACACACACACACCTCTCCTTTGTATGAAAGTGTGGAAGCAACAAATTTGGAAAGGTGGGCATAAGAGTGTACACATCCAGGTTCATTGAATACAAATCATGTTCAGCGTTCTAGCTAGGATTTTTGCCAACCATTTTATTAATATGACGTTATTAAATATAATGACGTCAATTAATGACATCATCAAATCTCTTTATCTGTTCCCTACTTGTATTAGAGTCAGATGCATGTATATTAGTAGTAGTAGATATCCTACGTTCCATAGATGAGACAAAATACGATAGACATAAACTACAATTTTAACAAGAAGTGTGGTTAGCTAACTGTAACAAAACGTTAGAAAACTCTATGTAAAGTCTTGAAGTTACTGCATGATTGGTAGGCTATTCAATATAATTGCCACTCAGACCTTGTTGAAAAGCTCATTGAACATAACCTTGCTAAACAACACAGAAGTCAGACAGGTAATACAGTAGATTATTACAATAACAAGTTGACTTAAAACTGGAATATTGTGAGCTGATCTAAAAGAGTAAGGGTGTACAAAACATGAGACTGAGATACAAAGTAATTAGCCTGCTGCAACCACAGTCTCCTTAGCACTTCTTTGTGTGAAAGGTCAACAGGAATTCACCTCAAACACCAACAAGGAGGCCATGCACTCTCTAAAATTACCAGATGTCTGGCATGAGAATATGCACTGTTCTGTAGCAACTTTGGGACTATCAAGACCACTAACGTCTTTAGCTAGATCCGTGATCTCACACTATAAGCATGCTAAGGCTTTCCACAATTTTCTTCCCAACCGTCAATAATTGCTGTTTCCCCTCCCCAAAACATCCCTTCCTTGTTCCAACCGTCAAAATGACAATACTGACGATACTGGCGAGAACACTGATGTTGTAGGAAAGCCTACATGTATACAGAAATTTGGAATCATGCACGCGGTCGTCACATGCTTTCACATTATCAGCTTGCAGTTTACCGTTTAGTCACGAGAATGACCGTGTAGTTTGGCGTTACTAAGGCTGGTACGTGTACATCCGGTGTATACCTGTGCCTCCTTGGTAAATAACGTGAGTGTGGTAAGTTGATAGCCAGACTGATTACCACTATAATAACAACAAATGTCCCATTCATGACTCACTTCCGTCCACTAGTACAGAATGCACTTGATCAGTAGTGTGAAACCCAGGCATGAAACAGATAGTTCAGCGAGAAATCGACCGTCCCTCGTGGCATGTGTATAGGATCGTACATATCAAAACTTAAAGTCACATCACAGTCACGTCATCGCGAGATGTTTTTCATGTGGGGGTTGACTCCTCAAGAAGAGACCGTCTAAATAACAAAGCATGCATTTGCATTGTGGTGTGGAAAGCACTCTTCATGAACGGTTTCGTGGTGATTGGCCTGGTAGATTTGGCGTGATTGACATTACAGACAGACAGATCACACTTTTATAGATATAAAGATGATTTACAAACTGGTAGATGAACTGGACAGTACAAGTTTGCTTTTTCCTGCTGTGCAGAATGCCATCATCTTGCGAGACGGGCGAGTTTCTGGTTTCTAGTGTGTGTGTGTGTGTGTGTGTGTGTGTGTGTGTGTGTGTGTGTGTGTGTGTGTGTGTGTGTGTGTGTGTGTGAAAGGGGATGACTGCTGCTTTAAAGGAAAACTCCAACAAAAAACCAAGGTAATGTTAAAATGTTTAAACTTAATGCCTTTCTCCAAAGAGTGTAGAGGCAGAGCATGGTTTAAGCTTTAATACTGGACGTATGTTCAGACACAGAAAAGAAATGCCTGTAATTCTCTTACATCTCAGTCTGATAAGAGAACTGCTATGTTCCTGGGTCCTTTAGAAAGTGAGTTCCTCTAGAAACTCTATTCAGCTTAGTAACGAACACAACAACAAAGAACACGCAAGTGAGTAGTAATCAAAACAGTCAATGCTCAGTAGCTGTAGGCTACGCCCTTTTACTATACCACAAGAATGTGTTATACACTACACTTCTTTCCGCTAATTCTTATAAGTCCACACGTTGTGGAGGTCTACGCTCTCTTGGTGGATTTCTTATTGGTGGAGCTGGTGTATCATGTGGTAGTGTTTCTTCACGAGTGATGTCTGAACTAGGAGCTCTAGTAGAGGAGGTCAAGTTTCCAAATGTGGCAAACTTTGAGACTGATTCTGATGGTGATACTGCTTTGTCCAGTAAAAACTGGAGCATTCTTTGAAACTTCTGATTCAGATTGGGCATCAGGTTCAGAACCTACTTGCATCTTTTTCTTCAACATGCTCTTCTTCTGCTGGTCTGCATGGCAATGTCATAACCGTTTATCAACCAGGACTTCTGCTCCTCCTTGTTTCTTGGTTACCAAATGTTCTCCCAATCTTGACCTTTCCAATAGGACTTCGCCAACACAGAATCTCCTACCTCAAATTTCTAGTCACACCAGAGTAAGTGCTCTGTGCTTGCTTCTTTTGGACTCTTGCAGTAATGTCCAGAGCCAGTAAGGATAACCTACTGCAAACTCGCCTGCCCAGACCACTCTGAAGGTGTCATTCCTGCGGTGACATTGGAAATATTCCAATATTGAAACAAAAATGATGTTAACTTCCGAGACAATGTTTCTTCTCCCTCATTTCATAGATTTCATGACTGATTTGAACGTCTGTACAGATCGTTCTACCTCACCATTTGACTGAGGGTGATAGGGCGCTGAATACTTGTGTTCTACTCCCGTTGATAGAAGGAATCTTGAGATTTCCTCTGAAACAAACTGCAGACCATTGTCCGTAACAAGCACTTCCTGTACGTCAAATAGAGCAAACACATCTCAAACACGTCAATTGTCCTTTCAGTAGTGTGCTGGACATTCTATAAACTTCCAGCCATTTCGAATAGGCATCAATGATCAATAAAAGCACGTGACCCATGAATGCGTTGGAATGGGTTTGCTTGACCAGTTCCATGGACGTAGGGTTACCCGTGGAGGTAACGGTCCAGTTTCTTGACATGCCTGACATGCCCTTGCTTGCTGCTCTATATTAGCATCAATCTTCGGCCACCATATGTATTGCCAGGCTATTGCTTTCATTTTGACCATTCCAATCTCTATATCTATCAAAGTCTGATCTGTCTGTCTGTCTGTCTGTCTGTAACATCAATCACACAAAAACTGCCGTGACTGCCACGAAACCGTGCATGAAGACTGTGTTCTACACCACAATACAAATGCACGCCACAGTATTTAGACAATCCCCTCTCTTGGAGTCGACCCCAAAGTGAAATCTCGCAACGACGTGACCACGGTGAGACTTCGAATTTACGATCCCCATGCACATGCCACGACAATATCCGTTTCATGCCTGGGTTTCGCTTTACAGGCAGTATCAAGTGTATTCTGTACTAGCTGATGCAAGTGAGTCATGAATGGGACATCTGTTGCATTACAGTGGCAATCAAAACCATATGGCTATCTACCCACAATCACATTATCTACCAAGATGGCACCGGTCTACACAGGCCGACCAAGACAGCACGAGTCTACACAGACCGTTGCATGAAGACTGCATTCCACATCACAATATTACAAACACACGTTTTGGTATTTCCTTCTTTGAGGTCTAGCTAGGGATAGGAACCTGTGTGTTCGTCATGGTATTGCTGTTGCTGATTTACCAAGTGGAGCATGTCATTGCACCATAAAACCGTAAGATATTTGTAGAAACCCAATGCGCAAGACAAACCTATTGACATCTGTGTGGTTTTGTATCTAATAAAGATATAGGGGCAATAACGTATTAATTTGCGTAGAGCATCTAATGTATTTCGTAGGAGCTGTGTTGTGTTTAATACGTAGGATATGCAAAAATACGCAACCCTAGCTGCACCTGTCTAATGTTACCTGGGCAATGCCGGGTCGAGACGCTAGTATGGGATAAGAGTGCTGCCCGTTATTGGACACCATCAACCATCAGACAGCCGTACAGGAAGTAAACAAACTAAGACTGAACCTTGTTGAAGCCCACAGCAAGAAGGATTAATAAACACTGTGATTCCAGACCCGGGACTTCAGAGACTTAAAACGGTTATGATAGGGCAGTAAACATAATCCTTCTATGAGACCCTGTTCATCGGACACCACCATCATTCATTGGACACGACCTCCCCTATGAAAATGCAAAGCAATTCTGCAACTTCGCACCTGAGATAGGGTTATAGGTGACTAGCTAACATAGCAACCCTACCACTGTCTCAGCTTGCTAAACTCCAGAAGAGATAGCGCATGCTTATTCAGTCAAGGTACTGCCCCTTTCGTCAGACAGTCTTTTGCAGCAACGACAGTCTGCGGTAATAATGTCATGAGAGAGAGTTGGAAGAAAATACAGTACAGCCCTCAATTCATTTGACCTTCATTTGACTCAGCAACGGTTAATAGTCGGAAAATGCTGAATATTCTCTGCTGACAAGCTCACTCTGACGGCATCTACTAGCCGTCTGGTAATGTCTAGTCTTTCCAACGTAAGCATTTGAACTCCTAAGTGTCTTGAAGCACAATTGCACAGGCTTTATGCACACAGATCTAACAGATGATTCACGTCATCCACGTTCAATATTTGTGGTAAGCACATTATCCAAACTCGCACAGGAACAGCCTGTGCTTTCCTTTCAAATCCTCTAAATTGTTCTTTGGTTCTGAATAGAACGTGTGCAAGTGTTTCTATCTCAGTTCGATATCTAACATTGCCTGACCTTGAACCATCACAACGTGCAGCACATCATTCTTGGGACAACCAGCTGTACTGAGCGTAGAAACTTTGTTTACTATCAAGCAACTGGAACCTTCACCCCTGCTTCTCCTAGATGAGTTGAATTAGATTACGTCAAGTCCTTGTCAACGGTACACAGCGACATTCTTTGCAATGGGTAAAAACCATTTAAGCACTTCAGTTGTGCCCTCTCAGCAGTTTCGGTTGTCGTCCTCTTTGCTAAACGGCTAGTTTGTTCAAACGACAGTTTTACATGTCCTAGTGGGGCGTGGTTGTAAGAGAAATGGGCCAGAATTGCTGTCAAGAACTCTAGGCAAGCGTTCTGCTGCGTCTGTTGCTGAGAAGGTAGGAAGGCAAGGAAAAGGGTGTCCGATGATTGGAGCTGTTACCATGGGCATTTGACTGACTGTAACTCATACACATCTTGGCTGACATGCAGGATGATAACATGATTTGTAAGTACAGAGTTCTTGATTAGCGATATATAATAATGGATAACTGACATGCAAAAATCAAAAATTATTTTATTGCATTTTTCGTTAGTTCTTAATGTCCGTATGCTCCCAAAAATACAATTATTTTTTTGAAGTTACATTCTTGAAGATATTGAGGCACAAAGTTACTCCCGGTAGGCGTACACGTTGTGAGGTATTAGCAGGAACAAAAGTGACCGCGCATGTAGGCAATACAAAATGTCTTACTATAGCACACCTCTCGTTGCCTGCTGGCTGCAGTAATGTGCTCAGAAAGAAAGTGTGGCTTTGATTCGCTTCTCTAATAACACCAAAATGTGAAAGAAATAGACAGCAGGAGTGAAACAAGCGAGAAATCAATGGGATGGGCCAACCACATGTTCAGACCCGTCTAGTGCGCACTCTCAGCAGAATGATTTAAAACGGAAGATAATGTTTCTATGAGGGTTTGGGCTTTTATTCAAGCTAAACAGAGACTGAAGCCTAAAGCATCAAGCTGCGCTGGTGATTTGTACAAGGAAGCCATCGAGAGGATTGCAACACGACAACGTGAGAAAGTCAACAAATACAGAAGAGGAGAAAATACGAAAGAAAGAGAAAGAAATAAGGGTAAGTTCTGTACTAGCTATTCTAACAATAGACAGATTTGCTTGTGATGATTTTCTACATTAGATACTGCGTGGAATCAAAGAGATGCACAAGACTCTCTTGATGTTAATATGGACTTCGTAGACAATGAATGCTGAAGAATCTGATCAGTGTTCTGGTGTTGGTCCGGTATGTAGCATTGGCAGGTACAAGAATGCAAAGTTGGCTGTAATGGCAATTGTTGTTGTTATTGTTGTTGTTGTTGGTAGTGGTAGAAGGTTTGTATAATTACTGTTTATGTAATTAAAATATCTTGGCCAATAGCAGAATAACGTTATTTCTTTCCTGTTGTCTTCACACTTTGTTAGAGATGCTAGCACACATACATATCATAGAATATCCAGTACTTACAACAATATAAAAGTAATGTTGCTTTTACAGATTGTTGTTGGCTGCTTTGAATATAATCAAAATTCCACGAGGTCACAAGCCAAACATCAGAAGGCACTATGACACACTATAGAGTATCTCAAGTAAAAGAAAGCAGGACATTCTTTAGTAGGAAACCTGCTGGCAATAATTGTAGTTAGGTGTCGTGTGAAACATACTTGTCTCAATCTCGCACTAAAAGAGAATGGTGTTATTTTGTTTGTAGGTTGTGAGTGTTGAAACTTCTGAAGACTGTAATCAATTATCAACAATACCTCACACCCATCCTTTGCAACAGTTTCAAACATCCTCATACATTAGAGAATCATAAATCATTAAAGTTGTTTTTATGGAAGATTTCATAATCTTGTTTGCTCTGACCATGGGCAACTGATTCTCAAATATTTGTTTGTATGTGAGCAGCAAGTTAGATTTAACTCTCATGTTCTCTCCAACCCACTTCCAGCACACACAGTCTTGTGAGTTGGTGATATACTGCCATTGTGTGGTGTCTCCTGCACTCTTAGCTCTTCCACGTTCTAGCTACTAGTATCTACCGTAGAAAATCGTCACGAGCAACTCTATCGATCGTTAGAATTGTACTTCCCCTTCATTTCTTTCTCTTTCTTTCAGCCTTTCTCCTCTTCTATATTATTTACTTTCTCACATTGTCACGCTGCAATGGCTTCCTTGTACAAATCACCAGTGCAGCTTGATGCTTTAAGCTTAAGTCTCCGATTAGCTTAGATAAAGTCCAAAGCCTCACAGTAACGTTAGCCTCCGTTTTGAATCATTCCAAATGAGAACACACAATAAACGGGTCTGAACATGCAGTTGGCCCATCTCACAGATTTCTAGCATGTTTCACTCGCACTACTCATTTCTTTCACATCTTGGCATTATTGTGGAAGCGATTCAAAGCCACACTTTCTTTCTGAGCACATTACCGCAGCCAGCAGGCAACGAGAGGTGTACTATCTTGGTAGCCACTTCCGTTCCTGCTAATAGGTCACTGCGGGTACACGTACTAAGCAACCGGAAGCAAATTTGTGCCTCAATATCTTCACGAACGTAACTTCAAAAATAAAATTTTAATTTTCGAGGTTTACGGACATTAAGAACTAACAAAAATGAAATAAAATAATTTTTGATTTTTCATGTCAGTTACCCCTTAACTATGCTGAAGAACGCGTGTGTGCAATTTAAAAGCTACTGTCCAGTGAACAATGTGTTTCTCCAATGAACAAAGTATGCAAGGCTCTGCATAGTTTTCAATCTCACTCTAAGCAGAGAAGAGGTACAGTACAATGTTCTCTTTTGGTGTGCTCAATTACAACTTGGATAACTACATTTACAGTGCTCGAAATAATTTTTCGTATCTGCTCTGACAAATGACTGGCCAAACAGAATATTGTCTGAACATCCAATAGATTTCATTGGACATCAAACAAAATTTTTTAAAGTACTGATTTAAAAATTTGTTTTGAATTACTGTTGTAAATATATTTTGATCATCAAATACCTTTACACACATACAAATTCACCTTTAGAGTGGGCTCTAATCGTCTGAGCATTATTTAATGTAACATCTAAGAATAATATTATAATAATAAATATGTTTGCCGATTTGGCAATCTTTGCCAAATTTCTATTACATTTTATTGTCTGTGCCTACTAGGAACATATCTTCTGCGCTGCTGTCTCATCTTTGTGCAGTTTCTGTTTTGCTTGTGACAGCAAAAGCAGAAAAATTCAGTACAAAGTACACGTTAATTTAATTAAACACAGGATTTTTGTAATGTTAGTCAGACACTTGCAATTTTAGACATATCCTACGTAAACTAACAAGCTGTTTTGCACATGATAGCCTAGAATCAACCCAGTCTCACTCCACCCTTGTCAAAGTGAGACTCCATGGGTCAAGTCTAATAAAAGCCCTAAGTGGCAGATGCTTGTTTCAGCTATGAGTCTATAAGAAAAGGGACTTTGTAAAAGTCACGAAACTTGGCAAGTAGCGTACTCTAAACGTATAGGGCTGAACCGACTTTCGGTCTGAGGACTATGTGGCTGGCTGGCTGGCTGGCTGGCTATGTCTGTCACGCTACAGAAATGTGTCACGCCTCCTTAGTGTGGCCCAATCACGAAGAATTAATTCCTTTATGTCGTAAATGGCAACCAGAGACAATAGACAAACAGCCAATCGTACATGCGAAGCTTCCTTGAGAGAGTTTATTACCAGAACAGTGTAATTTATGTTTGCGATTGTTAGGGCTTGTCGGAAATAAACAACAGAACTCACCTGTCTACAACTGCTGACCCAAAATTGATCGCTTTCTTGGTTTTACGATAGTTATACGGGAATCTATCATTACGTAACCAGGAGAAATGTTATGTCCCGTATACGATGACTCTACTCAACGACTACAGACTACTTACGGACTTTGTGGTCACGTGAAACGGCATTCGATACGTACGGTTTTAGATACATTTTGCAGGCAACACGTCTAGTAAGAAAATAGCATGTAGACTAGATTCGTACTTCTGCACGACAATTACTGCTGCACCATTGCCAGTGTAGGAAGCGGAGGAAGAAGACTGGCGGTTTAAGACTGGGGGATAAAGACTGGGGAATGAAGACTAGAGGATGAAGACCCCTCACTCAGTGTAGAAATTTCAATTTTTTGCAAATCTGTCTACGGTCTGGCAAGCTGTTGACATCCACTCGACATCCACTCTACTGGCAGGGGCGTCGCAATATAGGGGCTAGAGGGGGCTACATCCCCACCACTTTTCGGGGGCATTTTCCTCTTTTCAATATTAAAGACCGGAGCCAAAGTCTCAGCAGCGAGTCAGCCCCACCACTTTATGCACCCACACTCCGCCCCTGAGTCTACATCACCCCCACTCGTGAACGTCTTTCTACGTCACTGCGGCCTACCTACATGGTGTTCAGGACTTTGAAGGCTCATAGCTGTGGAAGCGACAGTGTAAACACAGCTTCAATTACTAGTGATAGTGGACTTAACACTATATTTTACATGATACAAGTATGCCAGGATCAACACACAGAACATCAATGAAGCAATATTCAAACTATTTGTTTACTATAAAGTATCTACTCTTTTCAGTTGATCCCATCCAAACATCAAATTCCTCGATTAGTGAGGGCATACAGTTGTCTTATGGCCCTTAAACAAAGGTTGAGGTCGCTGAGTAGCCTTTTAGCTGACCACAGCAAGCTTACCACATATTATATGATTACACAAGTAATCTGATCAAAGAAGGTGGCTACTCAATTGGCAACAACCCAAACCAGGTGGAACTGACAACACACAAAGCCTATGAAGGCAAAGAACAAGCAGTGTGTCCTGCTAAATTTCTTATTCCTCTTCCTGCACTTGGATAACGAAAGGACAACCAACTCAAACAATTCCTATTTGATAGAGCTTGTTCGAACACATCTGATCACAATTGATCGGTCAAGGTGCAAAAATGGTCAGACAATGTCCGATGTCCAACCATTATTTCAAGCACTGATTTATGATATGGTAGAGACTGCATTCAAAAACAGATAACTGAGAACTCTCGTCCGGAATATGATGGTGTCCGAGGAACGGGGACGTGCTCTACATGGAGTTCAGCCAGGAGCTGGTCTTGCAAACGAGATGGAATTACTGCCCATATTTCCCATAAGAGACAGCCATCTCCTATTGATACCTCTACTCATTTCCATAAAAATGGTAGTAAATCGGATCCTCTTGTTGGGGGCCAGCCTTGCATTGTATACCTAAAACATTGGACAACAATGAGTCCTTCTTGGTTTCTCTTTGCTAATTCCTTGCTGGTAATTGGTAGAGCCATACGCTGAGTAAGCTTCACCTTCCTAGCTTCTGCTGAGCTTACTTTCTCTGGCGCACAGTTATCTAGAGGTAATCTCAATAGGCCATCAGCATTCCCATGTTGTGCTGATCTTTGACACTTTAAGTCGTAATTGTATGCCGATAATAGTAAGGCTCACCTTTGTAGATGTGCTGCTAGTGATGGTACCTTCAGATTCTGACCCAGAATAGTTGTCAGCTGTGATCAGTCATCAGAACGAATTTCCTGCCATATAGGTATTGGCGAAACGCTTTACGTCAAACAACAGTGGCACTGCCCCTTTGTCTAATTGAGAATAATTTCGTTCCACTGGAGATAATGACCTTGAGGCAAATGCAATAGGTGTCTCTGCACCACCTGGAAAAGTATGTGAAATGACAGCTCTAATCCCATAGGATAAAGCATCACATGCTAACCTGAGTGGCCGCTCTGAATTGTAATGCACCAATACCATTGCTAATGCTAGTTGCACTCGACAGCCTACTTGCAGTGGTTAGTCCACTTCCAGGGAGTGTCATTCCTCAAGAGGTGATTAGGGGCTGACATAGAGTAGACAGGTTTGCCCAAAAAACACAGATAATAATTTAGCGATCCTAAAGCGAACAAAGTTGTGTGACATTCTTTGATGTTGGTGCTTGCTTGATAGCTATGACCTTTTCCTCGGATGTGAGTAGCTTGGTCTTGTCGATCCGATAACCCAGGAACTCCACTTCAAGTTGTAAAAATAATGAGCCTCAACCCATAAGTCTGCAGTCGACTTAATGGCCATGGCAGCGTCATATCAGTACAACTGATTTATAACTATTCTATCAACAAATCAGTGATGTTACACACCATGTGACATGATGCATTGTAACAAGTACATAAATAGTACTTGCTGAATAAAGTGAGAGTACAGTTGAGATACCACTGCAAATGATTCAATCAAAGTGCAACAATAAAGTCAAAGTTTCAAAAGAAACATTGTAGTCCTTCAATAGCAAAGTGGGGAAATTGAATGACTAACCAGCTTTCATACGTCTGTCTGACAGCTTCCTAACAATGCATAAATTCTGCATATAGTAACTAGAGATTATAGGTGTACTGTCCATCAAAAGTTCTAAATAATCCACGGTGTGTAGAAAACATTGACAAAAAGCTACAATATCATACATCATGTAGCCATTAATAATAAACAATAATAAGCAAGAGTTTAAAAGAAAGGTAACCATAGCAAGTACCATTAAATAAACATCTACTTCAATCTATCAGTATATTGTATATGTGCAGTACTTACTGCGGCTTGTGCTGTAATGTGTGAACAGCAAACAATTTTAGCACCAGATAACTTCTTTTCAGCAGCCAAATTATAACGTAGTTTCATGAGTCCTGGCATCACTGACAGAAAAAGAAAAATATCACTAAAATAAATTTGCTAACAAAAAATTGTCTGTCTACACTACACAATAGGTGAAATTCAAGACAAAACATTCATGAATGTCCAATTACAACCACAAAATCGACTATTTAAACGTGTTGAACTCAACTACAATATAAGTTCCCTTAAATAAGAGATAATGGTAACATATATTAAAGCCATATACCAACATTTCACTCCGTAGCTAACTTTAGGTCTTAATTCAAGGTTACATCACTCGTAAGACACTACTATGTACTCGCCCTGAGTATTATCCCACCACCATGGTTAGCTAGCATCAAAAGGGAAGTTGGAATGGGATGTTACTTGATAGACTGACACCTAGAGGTAGATGTTTATCGGCAGAAGTGATTAATCAATTAATGACATTACCTGTCAATGATCAATTGGTTGGCAGGTTTTTGACCCACAAAGCCATTGTGGTGATGCCATTGCACAATGGTAATCTTCTATTCAACAGCCAATGAACAAATTCTCTTCCACATAGCTGCTGCACATTGTCAAAGGCATAGGCAAGTGAAGAATAATGGTATTAGCATTCCTACAGCACAGAGTGACTGTAGAAAGCACAATTAGCACTAATTAAATAACAAAAGGTGTGATAAATCTTAGAGCCTAGGCCAAAAATTGGGAAAGGGAGGTTACTTGAGCCCTGGGACTACACTCAGGTGAGTATACATACAACTTCTTGCCAGTGAATGACTGTTCAAAAGACGACAGAAAGGTTGTACATCTAAACCTGTTTCAAATTTGCGAATCTGTCCTATTTGTAATATTCACGTGAGAGATGAGACATCTATACGGCAGCACATCTACAGTGAGCACATTACTAGGCGTGAGTTTCACAGTATTAGTTTTTGGAACGTCATGATCGCCAAGTTTGCTCTCTCTGCTCTTATGTCTACCACCGCGAATGGAAGCTTTGTTGTCATTCTACTCGAAGTGGTCGTTCTTATTGTAGAGAAATTATGGTAAAGCCTTGCTCATCACCATACTTTCCCAGCTCTTCATTACTAGATCAATCTTCTAATCAGTAATTGTCTCTTTCTGAAGAAATACCATCTGAAGACACTATTGTTACATCTAGTTTTCAGTATGCAAACCTTAATGTTGTACTGGAGGGCTTCAAGATTGCTGAAATTCTTGACTCTTCTCAACTCAGAGATGAGAAATCACATTCCATGCTGTTATGTCTGAAATTGTCAGGTTGTCTGTTACAACTATAGCTCATGTCCCAGTTTATGAGAGATCTCTACTGCCTGAGGTTTGTCAACCAAGTTTCATGTTCTAGTGGTATTTGAGGATTCGTTTGCCTCTTTGCATTTTCCAAAGCTGTTCTTTGACTTCCTACAGGGAGTCAGAAACGTTTTCACACAAGTTCATTGCTGTGTCCTCAGTTAGAGCAATAAAAGAATGGTGATCTAGTTTCATTACGGAAGAAAGCCAGGCTAGATAAAAGATTGAAATTTCTTCATACTATTGGAAGTACAAGACAAAGAATGCAAAGAGAGCTTAGCCTTCGCTAGAGAAGGTCGCTATAGTGTAACAATGAAAGTTTGGGCTCTGAAGGGTGTGCTTCATCTGATGACATCAAAGACTTGGATAACCTTCTGCGTCGCCATCGTCGACATGAGTTGCCTCCATTGATTGACAAAATTTGTGCGCCAGTCGTTGTTGATTCTGCTGCTATTGTAGATGCCCTTAATCTTTTCTCAAACTAAGCAGCCCCAGAAGCCCAAACTTCGTGCTCAACACATTCTTGACACAGTTTCTGGCACTGCGGTTTCTGCTGCTTCAACCTGTTTGGGTAATCTTACTCAACTGATCTACAACATGTTAGAAAAGGAAGCCTGGATGCTAGCATTGCTCCATGGCTTTCTGGTGCTCCTCGAACTGCTTTAAAAAACATTCTGGTGGCTTCAGACCAATTTCAGTGGGTAAGGTCTGGCATTGTCTTGCCAGTCGAATTTGTTGTGCTGCTGTACAAGACTTTACCAGATGTTTTCCTCCATATGGCCAGGTAGGAGGTGGTGTACAAAATGGTGTAGAAGCAGCAGTTCATGGGTTACGTCAGTATTTCAATGACTTTGAGTGTAGGGAAGACTTTTGTTGCATGAAAATAGATTTCATAATGCATTTAATGAATGCCAGCAGGACTACTTTTCACATTGCCTTGCCAACACCTTCCCAGAGTTATTGCTGTGGACTCAGTGGTGTTACCATTGCAAAGGTGAGCCAAGACTTGGTACTCACAAAATTCTTTCATCTGCTGGTGTGCAGCAGACTGATCCTTTGAGTCCTTTGCTGTTTCTTTGTCTTTGCTTAGAGCTCTCAAACAATATTGGTGTCATTCCAGGTCTAGAGGTCAAACTATGATACTGAGATGATGGCACTTCTATTGGGACAAGAAGTGCTTTTGGATTTTTCTTTCTGCTCTGCTGGAGAAGAAACCTAAATATGACCTGTTTGTCAACACCTCCAAGTGTGAAGTATTTTGGCCTTCAGGTGACCAATCCTTTTCTGAAGTAGATATTTCAGTGACAAGAGTCGATCAGATGGTTTGAAATTACTCGAAGTTCCAATTGTAAGGTCAGATAAACTATTTCAGAAAGAGAGTAGACAACACCGCGTTTCGACCATGGATGTACATTGCATGTAAACTTTGCTTACATGCGTGCAATACCGCATTTAAACGCCATGGTAATGCATGGTTATCTTGTCACCATACCGTACAATGCTAGTCGCATAGCCAGACCCCTTTCCGCTGCATCCTCCCCAGCGAAATGGGGTCTGGTGAACGGCTTGCCAGAAATTGGCTATCTAAAGACCGGATTTTGTTTCTTAAACGCTTCACTAAAGACGAGACTGGTATGCACGCAGTGCAATCCTATCTCAATTAGCTTCTCTTGTTTTGTAGAGAACAACTTGAAGACTACAGCTTTAGAGTTGTTGCTGTTTGTGAAATCTGCATGTTTACAGCAGTGATTAAACGCGGCCGCAGAAATGTTCACGTCGACAGGCTTCGATTTCATGCAGCCATGATCGACGTCGTACGATCTAGCGTTGTGCGCTCGTGTCACAACGGAGACTGAATGCAAACGTACTGGATCATGCAAACGTACTCAGTGCTGTTTTTTGACGTCTAAAGCGACCGCAGACAGTCCAGAGTGAGCGATATCTGTAAGGGCTTGGAGCTGCATGACGTCATCAAAACAAGATGCGTCGTCTTTCTGTGTTTGGGTAATCATTTCATGTGCTTTGTGCTTTGCTTTGGTGAACACATACAGTAGCAACCAGGAAGAGACCACGTTGACAGAAATGCTGGACGTCCCAAGGTGATATACAGTAGATTCGATGTGTTGTTTGGACTCTAGAGCTATATCTACGCGTGTTCCTGCAGCGTAACTTCCAGAGTATGTGGAGCTTCAGGGAGACTACTTCCATCCAACTGTTTTCTCTTTCTCAACAAGGTGATAGCATCTGGTGGTTTCATCAAACACAAAAGCACGTCGACATGTCAGACAGTTATGTTTCATTGCATGATTTATGATCATGCATACAGCGCTACATGATCTAGAATTTTAGACAGTTATTAACATGCAGTTATTTATTTCACTGGAAGGTCAAAGGTACAGCAGTTACCACAGTCACAACGAAGTACACAAACATCACAACAACCACATCCTTTTCCTGCACTGTCTTCACTACCAGCAAATAAAAAATTAGCAAATAAGCACTTCCTACGACAAGTTGTAAAATTTTGTCCATACTTCTTCATCGAGGATGAAACTGTCCTGTGCAGATGTCCATATACAAGCAGTGCAGTTGCTGTCAAGCCATCTCTTCCAGCCCGCCCAGTCTCTTGGACATAATCTTCAATGAGTCTTGGAGGACTCCAATGAACAAACCACCTAATGTTGGGAATGTCAACACCCATCCCAAATGCTGTTGTAGCTATCAGAACTCTCAGTGTGCTGTCTACTTTACTAAATGACATCAAAAATTTTTCTTTCATCTCGACTGTGGAGGCACTCGAATACATATCAACTAGACGAAATTCTTGCAAATCAATACAATCTGATGGAAATGTAAAGTGGGATCCCAACTTTGATCTGAGCTGAATATACAGTGACCAACTGTTGTCTATTTAGTACAAAAGATTTAGTAAAAACAACTCTAGACTAGCTATATATGGACTACCATATATGTATATCTATGAATTAATACATGATGATCATGCAGTATACGCATGCAGTGTTGATCGTTACGTAAAGGTTACTCAGGGCCAGGCAGATATCATATAATGTATAAAGGTAAGTAGTAGAGACTTGCGTGTTCCACAGATTGACATGCAGTGTCAGAAGTGAAGTCTGCAACCCAAGCTGCTTCCGTTCATATTACTCCAATCACAACGTGGTCTCTTCCTGGTTGCTACTGTATGTGTTCACCAAAGCAAAGCACAAAACACATGAAATGATTACCCAAACACAGAAAGACGACACGTCTTGTTTCGATGATGTCATGCAGCTCCAAGCCCTTACAGACATCGCTCAATCTGGACTGTCTGCGGTCGCTTTAGACGTCAAAAAACAGCAAACAGCAAACAGCACCGAGTACGTTCGCATCCATCCAGTACGTTTGCATTCAGTCTCCGTTGTGACACAAGCGCACAACGCTAGATCGTACAACGTCGATCATGGCTGCATGAAATCGAAGCCTGTCGACGTCAACGTTTCCGCGGCCGCGTTTAATTGCTGCTGTAAACATGCAGATTTCACAAACAGCAACGACTCTAAAGCTGTAGTCTTCAAGTTGTTCTCTACGAAACAAGAGAAGCTAATTGAGATAGGATTGCACTGCGTGCATACCAGTCTCGTCTTTAGTGAAGCGTTTAAAAAACAAAATCCACGCCACTTACATTTGTTTTTATGCGCTTACACGCGATCGGACTAAATGTAAACTCGTGTAAATACAGCTTACACTCACAAATCACGTGTAAGTCACATGCAAGCTAGGGCGTGTACGCAAGAAATATATGCGACCTCGTTACGCAGTGCAAGGTGTTGTTGGCTCAGTCTTGTTTGTCATGGATAATCCTCACATTGAGCCTCAGCTTCTCCGAAGTTGCTTGGGCTTATGCTGTTTGAATCATCTTATATGAATTACCCCTTCTGGCAGAGTTCATGAACAGCTACTTCGCTTTGATTCAGGTCTGCAACATTCATTATAACTTATTACTCGTTCGTCCATTTCTAATTGTTCATGGATCTAAGCTACCTTCCCTTCTCGCCTTGGAGAGTTAGGTTTACTGCCAGTCGTTCTGCTGTCGCTGCTTCCCTTGGTCGTTGCAATTTTTAGTCAACAGCTGGCTGTGCAACCAACCCAGCTTCCCTCTATCACTTCATTTCCAAGAGAATAGGGTTGTATTTGTCTTTTCAGACGGTGCTAGGCTGGATTTGAAACTCTCTGGTTTGAAACAATGTCAGCTTAAAAGTCATCTTGACACATTAGCACTTACTGAGTTGGAATCTGTAAGTAGTCTTCGCGATCAAGTGAGACTCAGTACTCCTCACACTGGAGCATGGCACCAGGCAACTCCCAACACTAAACTTGGCCTATCTATGTCTAGAGAGGAATTCGTGATTGCTATTCGGTTCTTTCTTGGTATACACTCTTCCCTCCTCCACCAAATGTTTCCCGGTGTTCTTGTGGGCACATTCTTGATGTCTTCGGAGATCGTCTACTAGGTTATGAAAATTGAAGTCTTAGGATCAAACAATGCGATGCTTTACGCAACATATTTTCATTACAGTCATTTTCATTACAGTCACGTGTCACTTATCCTACCCCCTTGGGACCAGACCCCTGTTGGATAAGTGAATATGTTGGATAACTGAAGCTGTTACAAACTCAACTATTGTCCATATTAAACGGCATTTTTTCCACATTAGGTATACTGAATGTAGATGTAAATTTAAAAGAACCAAATGTCTTATTGATCTAGAGCTAAAAATTATACTTTTCATGATTGATTGTAAATCTATATAATATGCAGGATGCGTTACTGTCATATCATCTGTCATATCATTTGTCATATCATATATCTGTCATATCACCTGTCATATTATCACAGTGGCAAGCTTGACCTGCCAGATATCCGACATGTCAGATAAGTAAACATGGGACGAGTGACACGTGACTGTACCTCCTTTCTGACAAGGGCTCAAATATCGAACAACATTGTAGTGCAGAAAAACTTCAAACGTCCCGGTGACTTGTATCATCCTGATATTTTAGAAGGATGTTCTGCCTTTTCAACATTTCAGTGAGGAACTCATTACAACATACTGTCTATTCCTCATAAGTGTGAACTTTGAAAATCTTCAATATCTTGGACTTTCGTAATAATTTCGGTATCGTTAGAAACCGCTAGGTCTGGCATTTCTGTTTATCAAATTATCTAAGCCCTTCCTACAAAGGAAACAGAAGAAAAACACTTTTGCATATCAAAGACAAACGAGTGGAGCAATGGCTATTATCCAATTATCTTGTAAGACCAAGGGATCGTCAGCAACTGGAACCATGTAAGGTAATTGGTGTAACATGGTCCTGAAATCTGGTTGCTCATTTATACGGCTAGCTGTAGAAAGTTTTGGTTATTAGGCTAAGTCTAGTTTAGAAACACTAAAAGTAATAGCATCTCGTTCAGCTACTGTTCATAATAGAACTCTTAGCATAGCTTGATAATAATTCGCACGAGCAAATGCCATGATAATAATGTACACAAGCAAATGTCAGTAAGACTATGGCAATATAACGCCAGGGTTATCCCAAACAAGTTTCTGTTAAAGTGCATGGGAATCGTATGTGTCAAAATTCGAAGTCGCACCACGGTCACGTCATCGTGAGATTTCACGTGAGAGTCGACTCCTCGAGAGGAGACCGTCTTATATACTAAAGCGAGCATTGATATATATACATATATATACATATATATATATATATATACATATATATATATATATACATATATATATATATACATATATATATATATATATATATATATACATATATATATATATATATATATATATATATATATATATATATATATATATATATACCGTATTTTTCACACATTTAATGGCAGGGCTCTTATTAGAACATTTGGTATTATGTGCCTTTGTACAGTGTGGTTAGGGAAGACAGCAGAAGCCATGGAATTCCCTGGAGAATCGCAGACAAAGGACAGTGTCACTATACTAGCTATAGTTAATGAAAGTCTGCAGCATGTGAGAAAACTACCAAATCAGAATCAGAAATATGGCCATCAGTGATGTTTTCCTTTGTCTGCAATCCTCCAAGGAATTCCATGACTACTACCCCATTTCCTAACCACACTGTACAAAGGAACACATAGAGATGATAAAGGTACTTCAAAGAAGCAGAGATTCTCATCACACCTGTGATCACTCTGGAGACATCTTTCACCACAGTTTTTTGACTGGTTGTCCTGCTTACTTTGATATAACCATAAGCAATTTGTTCCAACGTAAATTTGTGTCAAGTTCAGCGACTATGGCAGGTGCCGCTTGGTCTGGCTGGGGAGATTGAGAAAGACACCAAATATGATGACTTAATGTCTTCTTCTGGTGCACTCTTCTATCCTCTTGTAGTGGAATCATTTGGAGCTTGGACTCCTGTCAGCCTGGAAACTCTGAAAACCATTGCTAACAAAACAATTACTTCAAACAACAATCCGTTTTCACAGGCTTACAATAACCTTATGCAGCAGCTGTCAGTAGCTTGTGGAAGTCTAATGCTAGACTGATAAAAAGTAGACTACTTTCAGTGTTCTGCCCAGGATTTTCGGAGTGGTGGTAGGGCTGCATAAGGGATGTGGTTTATTTCTGACAAGAAAGCACCAAACAGAATGTATCACACTGTTTGGTTTTTGATCTGAAAGAGCAGACTAAAAAGCTGCAACTTCAGTCAAAATCGAGGAACTACGTTGCCCAGTCTCACGTTTATGCTATGGCATGGTTAAACGTCTGCCATCCATTGGAGCAAGTAAGCCACTACCTAAACTTTTTTACCAATGGTGGTCAGAACATGTGGAGAGATGGTCAGTGTTCGTCGAGTGATGGTTTGGCGCAACTACCTCACCTCTAACCACTTTGGGCAGAACCCTGTACTTTTAGATTCAGATGACTGTTTCTGGGATTTGCCTGTTATGTCTGTTTCTGCCTTGTTATAAAGAGCAAGGCATATATCTACATATACAAGATGGCTCGTTGCCATGAAAATATATATATATATATATATATATATATATATATATATATATGTCTTGCTGTTGATATAAATCTTATGACTGCTCATAAGGCCTATTGGTCTAAGTGTCCAACAGAACAAAGTCCTATACCAAAAACCTGTCCAGGATAAGCCTGGCGTTACATTGCCATAATCCTACTGACAGTTACTCGTGTAGGTTATGAACAGCTATACTAAGAGTTGTATTATGAACAGTAGCTGAACGAGATGCTATTATTTTCAGTGTAAGAATAACGATATGTTATAATTTATAAGATCTATAAGCTATCGTGACTTGATCTACCACAAGCAGCCACACCAATACGTGTACACTTTCGATAAGTCGCTCTTCCACAGTTTTCTTCCGATTATTTCACTCCTGGTTTGATACGATTTGTTGACAAAAAGCATGTGCTCCGGTAGATTCTAGAGCACTTCCGGTTTGGACGCTACGTTGAATTTGAATCAACTCTAGCGCCGGTGATGCAGACGATGCTGATGACGCTCGTGATGCAACATGCAATTGTTTACACTATGACACCTGCTTGACCATCGTCACTAGCATCCTCGTGAGCATATATCTGCTTGAGCGTTGTCACTAGCGTTCTTGCGAGCATCACAAGCATCGTCAGTCTCACATAGTACCAGGCTTAACATGGAAATATGTAACACAAGGTTAGTTTTAACTCAATCCTGGCCCTGTGGTTTAGTTTGGGCTAATTTAGCACAGGTTAATTGTACTTAGCTCAAGTCAATTTGGCTCAAACAATATCAGTGGTGTTCAATCGAATAAACAATATATAAGGCTACTATTAGTAGACTGCTGTTTAATCAAAGAAACAATATACATGAGACTATTATTAATTGAAGAAACAATATACCTTAGAGATTATATATCGTATATATATATTGCTTCTTCAATTGACACTACCCTCAAATAAACTACACCCTCGTATTTGAAACATTGGGAAACCACATCAACCACATTTGAGAAAAACTACTACTTAAACAGTAAACACCATCCTCAAATAAACGCCGCACTTCACTTACTAAAGAAAGAATTTGTCTATCCAACCCCATAGAGCTTTGAGTAATTTGGCTTACCGTTTGTGCAATTGCTACTTGTGAAGACTTGCTCTGAAGAATAAGTTGTTAAACTACATTTTGCTCAAAGAGACATTCCTAGACAACCCTTCCCCATAGCTGTCTTACCAGTAAGTCTCGATGTGTGAAGTGCATATCAGTATGACAAGGTACCACACTGCATGTCAATCTTACAAGGCAAAGACAAAAGTAATCAGCAAATAAAGGCCACCCTCGCGTAAACACAGCCACTGAAATGCGACATCTGGGAACACGAACAAAACTAGATGTCAGGGTGTTAAAAATGAATGATGGCATGCTATTAAAAAAACTGTGCATACGCATATACTAGAGGATATCCCTAATTGTTAACAAACTACGTTCGCTCACTCAGCCTGTCTGATCACTCGTAGATAATTCATCTAGACGTATGTCCTCCCAAGTAGATCTTAGTACAATTTCAAGCAGAAATTCTGCACATGCCCACTTTGTGTCTATTAGTCATTTGATCTACACTAATTAGTAAGTATATTTCAAAGCAATCTAAGAACAATTGATAGAACAGGATCATATTTCATTTCCTCAGACACATTCCCACTGAGATTACATGCATATGCCTCAACTGTTTGCTAAGAGCATTAAGTCACATAAACTTAATTATTAGATTCTCAGTGGTTTTTCTCAATGATACACACTTGATAGATAAATTAAATAATAAATCTAAAATCTAACATCTGCCAAACAGAGAACAGGACTACAGCAAAATGAGAATCTTATAGTTAATTAATTAAGGTTTATGTGTTCTTAAGTTTATGTGGCCTTAAGTTTATGCGGTCGGTTATGCGGTCGGTTATGCGGCCTTACTTAGGTTAAAGCAATAGCTGGTGGACAGCTAGAGCACTGCATTGACATCTAGAGAAAAACTTCTACTATATACCCTTTTCAGAGTTAGTTATCATCCAACGTCCATAGTTTGCTAATCCAATGTCTTGCACGCAGAAATCACGGAAACCTTTGGAATTTTCCTAATCACAACATACCTTGATCTTAAATATCGGCCCACATAAACAGCGTTCAACAAATCCTGTCCTACCTGCTTAATGTCTCGAGGCGACTGTTCATCATCTGAGCATTCAGACTCAGAGTAACTACCTGCAACCAAAAATCAATTTGTAGAGTACCAATGGCTGGTAAGCAGAGGAAGTGAATTGTCACCATCTAGACTTTCACCACGTACCAGAACTATAGCTATCGTTACGGTGTGATCCCTGACGATCACTGCCTATCGAGAAGAGCCTCCCAACCCGCCTCTTTGGGCTATCCATATTTGCGAGTGACGACATTCTATGCTCTTCGTCTCGAAAGCTCTTGAGAAGTGCTACCTACCGACGGGTATACGTAGAAGATGCGCATCATACGATCAACGCGTAGTAGTCACGACAGTCACCTTACAGCAACTGGCCGCTGTGCGGCCGTTGGAGAAGTAGGGGAAGACGCATCTCTACCAAACGACTCGAACTCCCCACTGAACGCCATCTCCTAACAAATCGACTATCTTAGCGCGCTCTAACACAGTCTAGCTCTGACACGTGTGTGGGCCGGTTCCAGGCCTTCCACGTTCGGTTCCGCGTTTCATTCCGCGTTTCATTCCATTCCATGTTCCTTGTTTTACATGATGCCTTAGCGGCAGACTAACTAGTTTTACAGTATCCTTCGTCTCGCCTCGTGTTTTGAGTAACACGTCAGCGGCGTCTCAACGGAATTTTCTGACCGTCTACTGAAACGCCTCACCCTAGCTAGAAACCCTGTCATGGAAATTACCGTAAACATGCAGACTTCTAGTAAAGTACGGGACGTGTGAATACTTGACTGTAGGTGGCATTCGGTTTCTGAAGGTGTTTCTGGATCTAGGTTGTCAAGTACCAGGCCCGGATCCAGATGGGGGATTCAGGGGGTTAAAACCCTCTTTCCCAATAGGCGTGGTTCATAATTGATAATTGATGAAAGGAATCTAAGGGAGTGCAGAGTCTCACACCCAGACGTCTATAGTAAGAAAATTTGTATGTGATGGCCGCTGCCTAGCACTACTGGCCTGCACGCTCGTAAATCGACGTAAAATACGAAGGCACGTAATTTTTTCGTAATTTACGATCCTGGGTCGTATTTTACGTCTGAAGTGTAGCTTTGCGCATGCTCTTTGCGACGTAAATTACGAAGACCGTAAATTACGAAAGATTTACGTGTCTTACTATTTTACGTCTATTTACGTCTTATTTAGATACGTTGATTTACGCAACATCGCTAGGTCATAATGACACGTGCACTGTGTGATTACACTCCATCATTTGACATTAGTCTAGGAGCTCTTGAACATGCATCTTTATTAATTTAATTAAGAATAATACCGCCGTTCAGTACATGCAAATGTGTGTAAGCCGTATACAGAGTACTACACAAGGCTAGAGACCAAAGGTTTGACGGAGCCGTCAATCTGTGTGAACTGAAGGTTCCGCCCATGGGAGGATCTACGCAGTGTACAATTGTGGTTGATAGGGGTTGAGCTGTCATTAGACGCTTCGTGCCAAGAATGGATGGTTCGCTAGAACTGGTGAAAGGCAACAAAGACCGTTTGCAATACACGATAAGCAATTAAGAATCTAGCTATCTAATTATGTAGTGTATGACTGACAAAAATTGATCTAAGTGGACTACATCGTGCATTCTCTAGGCTGAAATTCGATTAGCTGCCTATAGCATTGGCAAGACCTTCTCTAGAGGAGACGTACAAAAAGGCTTCTATGAGCTAAACTTCGATTCAAAAAGTAATGTCAACATGATAAGTTTTTGGTGATGTAGTAGGCATAAATATGTTGACAGGCCTGTGGTCAAAGTCTACTGTAGAGTTGGTATTATGCAAGACATTCGGCAGCGCATAAAACGCCATGAATGTAACACAGCGTAAGTGTTTATCGTTTTGCACTGTTGTATGCATTTTGGGGATAAATTTTGTCCCGTGTGCATCTAGAGGATCGCGACGGCCTCGTCATCCTAGGAATTCCAGATCCGTATGTCGCGCCACGTTACCAACGCAGTACTCATCACAACATCCACCTCTTGATCATGAACAGGCAGTCGGTGATGAAGGTTTGGGAAACCTGCAGCTGTCGCCAATTGCAAGCTCGGAACTACGTATTTGTCGTGCACGTGACAATTGTAGTTCATTATCACAATATTTAAATTCAATTTGTGGTAACAGGTGAAATAGATTTCCAAGCTGCAGGGATAGCGACAGCTGCAGGTAGCGTACCCACTTCCAAGCAACAGCTGCATGCTTTTGAACAATCATGACAATGGGCTGCCTCGTGGTGCTGGGACTTCTAGCTAAACGACAGGTATTCTAAGAATAGCTATATATAGATACTCTGACTTACAATTAGACATCTTTTTGATACAGATTCTTTTTTGATTGAAATAATTAAAATTATCGATGGGAAGACGATTCTACCTGGAAGCAGAAGAAGACAACTGCCATCAAGGGCACTAAATGTATTAGCATTATCTACATGTGTACGTTCATGACATTATCATTGATCTCTTCATTCGGCAGGAAAAAATTATATGGAATCAAGAAAACTGTCAACTAATTTATCTTGTGATTTTGTAATTTGTATTATATCATTTTGTAATTAACATAATTATTTTGATAATAAAGGAAATTTGCATATCGGTGTGGCAATTTGCACTCTCGCGTTACTGCATGCAGATATACGGAAACTCAGTCGTAAATGCTACGTAACTGCTACGTATATGACCGTAATTGAAAAGTAATTAGGCCGTAACTAGACGTAAATTTTTACGTAAATGCTCAGTATATGAACCGTTTTCACAACGTAAATTGACGTAAGTTAGAGTAAATCGAGTCGTAAACCCTACGTAAAACAATCGTAAATAACTCGTAATTGCAACGTAAATGACTCGTAATTGCAAAGTAAATGACCGTAAATAAACGTAAAGTGGCCATTTACGAACAAATACGTCTATTTACGAATGAATACGCCTATTTACGAGCACCATCGGCGTAATTTACGGTTTCAATACGATGATCGTAAATTCGATTTACGTGCTATTTACGTCGATTTACGAGCGTGCGGGCCAGTAGTGTATAGACGCATATGCATGTTGTCTTGTCAGATTGCAATAACGTTCTGCTTCTGCTACCACAGATGGGCTCTAGAACGTTCTAGACTGACTATCTCAAGACTATGCACACTAAGACCATTTCAGTATGTAAGGGCCCGATCAACTAAGTTAATGCTGCTGATTTGTAGATTTTTGCTAAAGGTGATTACATTACATACGAATATACCATAGTCAGCGTCTCAAGTTAGTAGTCAACTTAATTAAGGAATAATTTTTGAAAGAGGGGGTTGACCTGGTAGCAGTTATTTATAGCATTACTAATTTTCTCTATTCTAATAAAATTCTTTCTGGATCTGGGCCTGGGCCTGAGTACACACTATCCTTAGCTACAACGTAGAGGATGAGGCGACGGAACTTCATGAGGTTTTTTCGGTCACTTGCAGGAATCGTTTCTATACAGATCTGTAGTCGGACACGTTAACGATATGTATATATATATATATATATATATATATATATATGATGGCATGTCCACTGATAACAGTGATGACTCTCTTTAGTGTCCTCTGTGTCTCTTGTGGGATTTAACACCTGCTTTTGAACGGCATTCCTTGCCACAAGATTGGCAAACAAATGACTTGTTGGTAGGAACAATTTGTTCTTTCCGTTTCTGACGTTGAGCTTGAAGATGTCTAATACGATTTTCTTCAAACTGTTGGAGTGATGAATGGCAGAGAGATCTCCAGTTTGTTCTATCACTGGATAGTTTCTCAAAATGCAGGAAGTCAATCCCACAAAATTTCATATTAGCCTTGATAGAATCTATATAACGTAATTTAGGACCACCTTGATGACAAATATATATATATATATATATATATATATATATATATATTATAACAAACTACTAACAGACAAAACCGGCAAATCCCAAACAATTACATCAGCATCTAACATTAATCTACTTTGTATCATACGAACATTAAATTTCCACAAATTAACAGACAATTGTTGCATTAATTAGAATACGCTTGTGTAAAAGGAATACTAGTCGAAGTCACTGCTTTAGACGCAATAGTTTTAATAGTATCCAGACTAGCAGGAGTCCAACAACCATACGTTTCCACTGCTAGTGGGAAAAACAAGGCACCACTGTCAGCGACTGCTTCTTCGTACTTGAGATCTTTTTCAAGTTCACCTGCTGCTGCAGCTGAACCGGCAGAAGTTTGCACTGACTGTTGACAACAAATTTCAATTGGACTGTGTTACCGATGGTAAGGTCAAAATAGGCAGGACGTCCAAACAGAAAGTCGGAATGGTAAACATCACCAAGGCGATTGTTTCTGTGACGAAAATCTCTGTTCTAGTAAAGTCCCTGTGTCATCTATCAACAGCGCATCATAGATGGTGTCCCTCGTATATATATATATATATATATATATATATATATATATATATATATATATATATATATATCCCTCACCTGCGCTATGGGCGGTATAGGAATTGCGCCAGTGTTGTGCTAAATTCAGTGGGTGTTAAATAAAGTACCTGTGTTAAATTCAGAAAATTCAGTCGGACGAAAGAATCTGTTAGATTCAGTCTAGCGTTGAAAGAACAATGTATAATAGTGTCCTCAATCACTTGGTTAGGCCTAGCGTACCATTCGCCCTGACTGTTTTAATTAAATCAAATTGTCAGATAGCGCGAGTCTAGACGTTAAGCGAAATGGCCGCTTCTTCGTTGAACAGACATTTGCTCCCATTGTTACCCGAGGCCCGGATTTCCGGGTGGAGGGTATAGTAGTCATTCGATGACCCGACGACCCGACGACCGACCGTATATATAGTTGGTTAGCGCAGATGCAAATGAAGCTATTCCGACCAATAGACGAGAAGTGGTGTCATTTTAGCTGTACTAGTTCCATTCGTGAACCAGCTAGAGCTATCTGATCTAGTCAACTACACAATCTACTTCACTAGACATGCAGTCGCACATCAGCGTAGTACGCTCCTGCTTTGTGTTGGTTACTGCGACAAGATCACGGAAGCTCCAGACAATATTTCAGATTGCTTAATGTGCGCGTGTCAACCGGTGTCATAGGGAATTTGGTAAATTCCCTAGTGAATATGGCTCAGGGATGCCAGATTCCCGGGGATGCCAGATTCCCGGGGATGCCAAATTCCCTATGACACCGGCCGACAGTTGTAGACCTGTGGAGTACACTTTGCTGTATCATTTGGCAGAATTAACATTGCAGATTCGAGCCTCTATACACAATGATTTGATCCAAGATAGACTAGTTGTAGGCCTCAAGGATGCCAAACTCTCGAAGGTACAGACTTCACGCTTGAGTAGGCATTACCCGTCGTTCGCTAGAGCGAAACTGCATGTGGATATAGACACAGTAATGTAGACTTACCGGCAAGCAGTTTAATTAATTGACAGTGCAGTCATTGTAACTAACAAGTAGTTGTGTTCTCTATATTTAATTAAACTGTTAGTTGTGTATAAGTAAAGCAGCTACACTATTATTACAGTAAATTACAAGTGGTTGATTATTATTGACGCACACTCAAAGTGGCCAGAGGTGTCCAAGTTTCAGGTTGGAACCACCGGAACCAAACAAGTAATTTCATCTCTAAATCAAGTATTTGCAAGATTTGGGATGCACGGACAATGTTCCTCAATTTGTAGCAAAGGAATTTAAACCATTTTGTCACCAGTACGCAGTAATGCGCAGCTTAATTAATCATACAACCAGTATCAGAGCTAGACGATGAAGCTGCTGAATATGTCAACACGTTTTTATGGACTGTCTCCCGTTGTCAAACTCCAGGGCCGGATCCAGAGGGGGTTAAGGGGGGTGAAACCCCTCTTTCCCAATAGGCGTGGTTCAATAATTTCATATAATTTCACTAGAAAAGAGAAAACTAGTAATGCTATACATAACTGCTACCAGGAGAACCCCCTCTTTCAAAAATTCCTGGATCCGGCCCTGAACTCACGTTTGAAGAGGATCACGGTTCTTCAGGAAAAAGACACAGTATACAGCAAAGTGAAGAAGTTTGTTGAATTAGATGCCTGCATGTACACAGCATCTGAGAAGAATTTTAAGTGTTATGGGATGTCCGTAATGAACTGCATAGTACAGTATGATACTAAATATGGACAACTACTTCGCGGGTCAAGAATCGTGATACCAGCTCCAAGTAGGCAAAAAAGAAGTGACGACTGCGATTCACGGAAGCCATCAAGTCATCAGAAAGTGCAGTGAAATTAAGGACCAAGCTAGCACAGCACAGCGTCTAGTGGCCTCAAACTAGCACTCAGCAGGAGTCGTTTGCAAGCAACTGTCCAATTTGCTCCAGAGGGAGAAGGAATCCGGCAGGAGTAGGAATCCGGCAGGAGTAGGAATCCGGCAGAACCGTTATTACCAACGTCGATCCTTCCCTAAATACCCATGGCAAAAGAATTGCGACAGATACTTTTGAATGGAAGGCACATACACTAGTATAGTGGACTACTATTCCCGATTCATTGAGACTTGTCTACTCACTGACACTATACTTTGAATGCAGTTATAAACATCTGAAGTCGATATTTGCGCGTCAAGGAATCCTGGAAAAGTCGTATCTGACAATGGGCCGCGCAGAGTCATTCAAGAGGTTTGCCAGAAAGTATATACCACTGAACCAACCGAAGAGAATACTTTCGATCAATGACTAACAACCGCGAAGGAGCTTCGAGCCTTTATAAGCCGATTTGCGAAGTTTCATTAATATTTCATTCCTAAATTTAGTACGACAGCAGCGCCGGCCGGATCCAGAAATTTTTGAAAGAGGGGGTTCACCGTTAGCAGTTATTTATAGCATTGCTAATTTTCTCTTTTCTAATGAAATTATATAAAATTATTGAACCAAGCCTATTGGAAAAGAGGGGTTGCAACCCCTGAATCCCCTCTGGATCCGGCCCTGGACAGCCGTAGCTAATGGACCCCACTAATAATGGGCGGGACAGCCCAACAAAATTGAGTGGGGCGAGGCTCAAGAGAGAACATACAAAACAAAAAATGCAGTGACACAAGCTACATCTGCTGGACCATGACACGTCCTCTAAACAGCGCATCCAAGCGTCACGAGTCGGCATCAGAGCCGTCCTAGCTAGCTACTTCAGATGCATGGTGGCAATTTATTACCAGTCGTATATGAAAGTAAGAAGCTTATACAAAGTGAACGAAGGGATAGAAAAAAGATATTCCATGACCACAAGAGAATGTTCGCCGTATTATACATGGGCCGTCAGGAAATATCAACCCTATAGTATACAGTACGTACGGGCATGTGCATGCATTTTCATCTGCAAGAATTCAAGATGCGGATCGAAACCATTAGGGACCGTAGGATCGTCAGCCGTTAAGCTTGACAATGACAACCAAAGGGTTGAAGTTGAACTTAATTGCGAAGTTTCAACTTGAAGGGGAGTTATGCCACGTGTTTGACGGAATTAACGGCGGTGCATTGTGTTCAACATATTTAATTAGAGAATAGAGATAAGACTTAGGGTTAAATTAGAGTTGACTGAGTTACAATTGACTGAAGTAACGGGTGTGTAACAGTTTCGTTCAGTAAAGCGTAAGATAAATTGTGTCTGCATGTTATTTGCGTGTCTGATATCTATGGGATATAATAGTTGTAAGGATCTTGTACAGTACACGTGTACCCCGTGTCTGCCAGCCTTTAATTAATTAATATGGCGTATACGGCATGGGCGCTCTTTGAAGCAACACGCCCGTGACAATATCCAACCTGGCAATATCCAAGTCGATATCTTTCCTAAAAACATATTGAAGCAGCTAGTTTACTCACCCCAAACCCATCGTTATTTGCTAAATGTAACGTTGTCTACTACAGGAATACCTAAAATGTCTAGCTGCAATAACCATGTAGACGTGTCCAGAGCTTCAAAGAATTTCTACCTGCTATATTTAAAAATATTTGGTCTTTCGTAATGTACTGCTTAATTCTGCCTGGGACTCTCTTAAAAGCACCTCACCATAGAATTTATCAAAGCATTTTCTAGTCTCTTAAACAATAATAAAGTTTTTGTTAAATTTTACTGAAGCGGCTTTTTACTAGCTTCTTGATAGCCCTTCACAGAAAGTTGTCGGGCTGTACTGACTAATTAGCATGCAGATCTTCGATCATTTGCTGTTGCAACCTCTTTACTGATTTGCTCCTATATGCTGTAGCACAACAGAGCTTTAGAGATTTCCTTAGCCTTGAACTGAACAATTCTGCACCGTCTATTTTGTGGGTAAAAAGACATGCGCAATCATTTGCTTCAACAGACAGCTGCGCATGATTAGATCAACTGCATGGAAGAGACTTCTCCACGCAGATCGTTTGATACAGATCGATCAAGTATCTCAAAGTCAATCAGAATATATGGCACGTGGAACAGACTCCGGCACTTCAGCTGTTACTTATTAATATATTTCCATTTGTCATGGCCTTGATCTGTCTAACTGCTACATCGCCCAAAATTGGCAAAGATATGTTACTGAGAGAAATATGCAGATGGCTTGGCTTATGTGCAGATATTGAGCAACAACTGTATCAACAAGACTGGGAGTTGAATGTATGATTGATAAATACCTACCTTAACTACAAACTGTTATTCTTTTCTGCGTATGTAATCAATTAATATATAGTAGCTCTGTTTCTGCTGCTACAAAGGATGAGCCAAGTCTATCTTTACATCTGACCATTGTGGAGTTGATACTTGTGTTCTGAAAGGCAATCCATAAACGGCTAGTTTTTGCAACCTGTACATAACAATTAAATGCACATTTCACAGCGTGCACACACACACACACACACACACACACACACACACAAACACACACACACACACACACACACACACACACACACACACACACACACACACACACACACACCTCTGACAAGACTGAACAACAGACTGGACTGCTGCAGCTGTGACAGATCGGCAATAGCTAAGATCCAATTCTTCCAACCAGTTGCTGCATGACTGAGATATACAAAACACACTAAACAAAACAATGAATGTATATTGCAAAAGCAACTAATTGTCATGCTTTAAGAAAATACAATAAAGAAATGACCATATGAATACTAAGTCGCAGCTTATTAATTAACATCCCCAAAAACTCTAGTATTAAAGCACGCTATTGACTATAATCGCATCAAATATAATGCCAATTCAGAGTTTGTATTAAACCTAGCTAAATGTCAAAGTCAGTTCAAGTTCATTTAGCTTGATTCTACATTATATTCATCAAAGTCCATAGTTAATAAATAGAAATAGCAAACATAATACAGTGACACTTTAAAACGTCCATGCAGCAGAACCTCGCTAATCCGTACAGTTCTGGCCAAGCCCTGGCAAAGACCTGTTCAGATTAGTGAAGTTGTTCTGATTACAAAAATGCCTAGCCTCAGAAGTTCAGACCTCACTCAACTACCCAGACCACTGGTGCATTAATCAATTTACGTATGTCACAATATGTCATGTTTGTGGTAAATGCCACATCTGCAACAACTACATACTTCTAAATACTGTGACAGTCAGGATTTAAAATAGTCAAGTACATGCATTTGCTAAAGACTAGATAACCACTTCAATGTGGCAGCAATCTGGATGAGGCTGCCTGAATATTCCTATTATGATCTGAGTATGCGAAGAAGGGTGATAAAGGTAATTTGGCAAGGATTCAAATTAGCAAGATTCAGCTTAGCGAGCTTCTACTGTACAGTCAAACCCCAATATACGACTATCCTCGACCCACTTCGTTCTGAATCTGCCTGGCAATGATGAAGTTACATCAGATGTTTGTTGCAGAATGCAAACACTATAAATGACAGTAAATCATCTACATATATGTATCACCTAGAAAAGCATTGAAAATTAAGCTGAAGTGTAAAATTAGAAACTGTTACTTAGACAACCACATAAATACATGCCAATTAAAGGACTGTTCATACCTATTACTAATAAAGTATGATACAAATAGATCATCATTTTAATTGGCATAGATTTAGTTGTATCACCCGTATCTATCTTTTAATAACTCTTGAAGTTGAAATCATGTTTCATATAAAAACTATATACAACAAGTGCAAGAAATTCTGAAGACTAAGCTATGCACACGAGGCAAAGACAAAGAGTGAGCAAAGAAGCAATTTAAACTCAATTAATTAAGTAGCTAAGGGATCAAGGATAAGAGAAAGAGGGAAGTGCAAAATACTTAAAAGTGCAACAATAGTAGCAAAAAAACATTTAAACATGCTCCTGCCAAGTCATTGTACAGAACGTTTCACTAAATGCACACAGTATTTATTATATGCTACCTTCCATCTGTAATAGCAGTTGAGCCAAGCTTTAACTTCACAAGGTTGTCACCAATGCTGCAAATTAAATGTTGTACACTCACATCTGATACTGGACAACTGGTCACATCCAAAGACCTGGGACACAAATGTCTCCTGGTACTTCAACATGTTCAAAATGCAACAATTGACAACAAGTACCTCAATGACATTACACAATCAAGAATTGTCAGGGCAGAATCTCCAACGTTTTGGCATGCCGCCAAGCCAATAGACTGTAATTGTGATGAATTCCTTACTAAACCTTTAATTCCCATGTCAGAAACCTATTAATAATTAAGACAAGAGATAGCAATATATATATATATATATATATATATATATATATATATATATATATATATATATATATATGTATATATAAAGGAGAGCTGTCAGTCTCTGTGTGTGTTCATATGTAGTAGAGGATCTCCAAGACGGCGAGTCTGATTACACCTGAATTTGGCTCATGCACACCAAATCCATAGAGGTCGAAAGTGAAGCTGTCATCGTCTTTCCAGACTTCTCCCGCGACGACGTGATTTCCAGCCAATGGAACCCGCCTCGAACCTGTCTCCTCTCACACGTGAATATCCCCGTAATGGCGTATGGGATCTCCACCGAATTTAAACTGCCGATTCCCGACGATGGTACATGCAAAGCGTGTCATTTATTGCGGGCAACGTCGGAAAAGGGAAGACAATTTTGCTTATATCCAGGTCTTGAAAAACGCCCACGGTCATTTGCCCGTCTACACCCGTTGAAGAGCTGCCACATTCGATACACATGTTCCCCGCAACGCCAGCAACGTCTGAATTAACTAACAACTAATAATAATAGAAATTTACTAACCATTAGTAATATTAATAGCTAATCTGCCCGTACGGAGAACAGGATGGTGAGCTAGTTCAACATATAGACAGTTCACATTCTAGTTACTCACTTGTGTACATCCTCGTAACTCAATACACTGCAGGCAACAAAGATTACTGCTCACATTGATTAGACAAGAGTCGTTAACCTGCAAGCATCCACAAACATATATCATTTTCTTGCAAATATAGATACACTGTTTAACATCCTAACCTGGCAGCACTGGCCAACATTCAAGTCATTGATACACTTGCACTTAGAAGCAAGGGATTCCAGTGCAGATGAAGTTACACTTGAGTTTCCATACAAATGTAATCTCTTCAAACTACATGTATCACACACACAAACACACATTACTGAGAAATCAATTAATCCAAAGCACACAAAACCTACCATGGTAGCTTTGATTCAATTATGTACAAAATTGTGTCAGTGACATTACAGCCGCTCAGATCAAGGTCACAAATTCTAACAACACACGTACATTATTTTCAGTAGTTTACATTGGTCGTAATACAGAATAGAGAAAGTGCAAGCTGCCAATGTACCCCTGATTAGCTTCCAATACTAATTCTAAAGCTTTGATGCTTATCTGACACCAGCTGACATTGAGTGAGTGCAGGTTGTGACAGCGAGAAGAACAATGAAGCAACAGAGAAGATCCAATCAACTCTCCTCTGCTACATCCACTGATATTGAGCTCCTGTATAATAACAGATACATTAACTCGCTTCATCATAAGACTTAAAGGTACCATACTTCTAAGTTATCAGCACAAGATCGAAACAGTTGTCTCAGTCCTGATGAAGTTAACTGTGGGCCACCTCGACAGCAAACAAGGTGAAGTGAGACTGGTCGAAGTTGGCTTAATCTGAGCAACCACAAATCTGCTAGTTGACGTTTGATAATTGTTATTTCTTTCCCTACAAATCAATTAGACAATTAATGTAAGAAAATATCATCTGCCTATCAAGTTTACTTACATAAGCTGGAGTCTGTACTCACTCTGTAAAAATCTCTGTTTACTCTACAACATACTGCCAGATGTTTTTGTTCAAGAAAACCAAAAATGTACAACAACATTTCATCAGGAAGATACGCAATGTGAGTTGTCTGAAACAAAGAAATCCTGTTTGATACTCTTGAAAGAGTAGATCCTACAAAAAAAAGATGATTATATATATATATATATATATATATATATATATATATATATATACATACCGTATTTGCCCGTAATAATGCCCTGGGCGTATAGAAAGAAAGACTTTTTCTGGGCATATACTAGAGCATGGACGTTATTTTGGTCCTGGGCGTATACATGGTCACAAAATGCTGTCGTTTGGCCAATCATCATCTAAATACTTGAAGACAGAAATACCACAAATGCTTGCAATTATCCACCAGCAAGATCAAAGGTACCTGTGCTGGTATGCATACAGCATCAACATACACGCAGAAACTAAACACTATACACACGTGGTCGGCCTGAAGCCCGTCGAGCATCAGGGTCGGTAATTGCAACAAAGACATGAGTCTAGCAGTAAGCACTTTTACTCAACACTAACACCAGCTTATCAAATGCACACAGACGGAGACAAATGTTCTGCGGCCCCATTTTGTTTTGTCTGAGCATGCGTATCCTGGGCTTATACTTGGGCATGGGCATATAGTTGGGCATGGGAGTTTTACGAGCTGAAAGTTCTGACCTGTCGCACATGGGCGTATATGTGGGCATGGGCATTATTTCGGTATGGGCATTATTACGGGCGAATACGGTATATATACACATTAATTTGGTGTTTGACAAAACCATTAATTAAGGTCATTAAACTACATTTTACTATGCACATAATTGAAGGGCTTTTGTAATTACTTATCTATGTTCTTAGCTAGTAACATCCGTTGTAGGGAACAACAACGGTGTGAGAACAGTCATAATGTCAATTTCCATACATGCACATTACGTATGCATGCGTGTAGCGTCTCACCCACAAATACACTAACAAATCTACATCTAGCATGTATCAAATATTATAAATACATGCATTTAGAACAAGATAATGAATATCTGTAATGCAACAGAAATGCAACATCAAAATTAATAAATCACAAATCCTAATCTACATAAGATTAGAAACAGCAATAAGTTGAGAAATCTCATGTGTGCATGGCATCAACAAAGTCACCTTGAGATAAATCAGCAAAGCTAACTTGAGTAAAACAGTATACTATAAGTCGCTTAAATAATTTTTGTTACTGTAGATCGAACTGCATGCTGAGGCTGCAAAAACATGTAAAAGCTATAAAAGTTACAGTTGTACAACATTGCGCACTTCTAAATCACAAATAAAGAATCCACCTAAACAAATTAAAGATATAATACACATGTCTCCTTAAAATTTGCATGTTACTGCAAACATTAAAGGAGAACTCTCACCAAATACTAAAACTTGTTGAAAGAAAGATGCAAGGCCTGGTATCTTCCTGCAGGAAACCTACGGTCCAGACAGCCACAGAAGCAGAGAATCGGCAACAAGTTTTCAGACGATTCCTCATATGTACGCAAAGTCTTACTCTCTCAAAGCAACTACTTTAGGTTTTGGTTAATAAATCACAACTTGACACCATATGTCTCACAATCCTTACCTTGAAATGTGCACAAATATCGGTCTTCCTTGCTAACCAACAATCAGAGTTACGCATACGCCACATACGGGTACTAAACACGCCTACGCAGGTAATTTCAATGCTTTATTTCTTCGTTACGGTAAACTTCTGCAGTAAACGGTTGCAAAGGGTTGTGTCATGAAGTGACAGCTTTCATCTGAGAGATACATGTAGTTGATTTTGGTGAGAGTTCTCCTTTAAATATTACAGCTTCACATTTATAAACACTTTTGTATCTACAGTAACCTGCCCAGTTTTAATTCTTAATTTGCCCATTCATAAACTGATTAAAATTGTTGTATAGCTGTAACTGTATACTTAGCAACTTTGAATACTGTATAAGATAAAAATTGACGAGAATATATGTCGGTTTGCTGGAAAAACATATAGTGGAAGATTCTATTTTGGCAGTTGGACATTGCTACAGATAATTGATCTAAGTTTCATGGTGCCTCAATCTCATGTCTAACCTTTTCCTGCTAGACAAGGAAGGCACTAGGTACAGATGGCAAGCAGGGGTTACCATCTTGTGGCCTCATCCGCACGACATACTGTCACATCACCATGATGCCTGATGCAGGTGGGTATGATGTTTACATGACGTCACAATATCTTGGTGGACAAATCACGAATTTATATTGGGTTTGCTGGAAAATCCACCAAAATAAATTTCCTGCCAAAATAAATTTCCCACCAATATTTCATGTTATACGATATATAATAATACATTAATTCAAACCTTGACTAACAATCAAGATAGTATGTAAGTTTCAGCATTGTATCAAGTAAGGTATGTACAAATCACTAATCACCTGTGTAAAATGAAATGGAGCACTACAGTGTTCAACCCTAGGCGACGAGAAATTGACCCCTTTCCAGTTCCGGGCACTTAGGTTGTGCAGTAGAATTAGCAATGTGCTTCTAAATGCACTGCAAAGCAGGAACCTTACCTATGCGCATGTTCCTAGAACACTCGACAATTGATTTTTAGCCTCAACAATGAGGCACAAGTACGTACTCCAATCGCAACAACACCTAGGGTTAACAACATCAAACAGTTGCTGCATGCGTACTGGCAAGCACCTACTTGCAAGCATGCACAAACTAACACCACGTGCAAGTCACTAGACACAAGCATCCCAACACTTGTCTATACAGATGGCTGAGTCACACCAGACCCAACACTTGTTTATACAGAAGGCTGAGAAAGGACAGGCAGTCTCATCATCAAACGGTAAATCACTTTGGCGTGGTGCTTTGTCACAGGTTCACTTACTCTGTTCCACTTACTCTCCGTTTTGCTATGACCTTGAAGGCACACTCAAAAGTCATCATCAGTAATCAAAATTGGAATGTCCTGCATGACTCTGCCTAGACTAATGGACAACCTCCAACAACATTTACACAAGCACTACATTGTACCAGTGAATGCACACTATACATTCCAAAGTTGTTTACATGGTCATTTCCATCGAGTCGGTCGTTCACTACTTCCGGTAAGATGACTACTATATATATATATATATATATATATATATATATATATATATATATATATATATATATATGTATGTATATATATATATATATATATATATATATATATATATATATATAACCCTCGCTACACCTAGGGTTAACAAGCAAGCACTAGCTGCATGAACAATGACATATCTAGATTAATTTTCCTATATTATAGGTACATATATCTGTGAGCACTACTACCATTGAAACATGCTAACAATTAATCGCAATACCATATCAAAGATTTCAAAAATCTTATTATAACGTTTACTGTACATTAAACCCAATTTTAGAATCTTACATTGACAGTAATTTTGTTACTGATATCACCTAGTGGCACAGCCAGATACACATATTTACACATGTACTGACTGCTTGAAAATCACGTAGCCTAATTATTAGTATTATTTATCAGCTTACCCGGTAAACTAGAATGCTGATTTGAAGTCCATAAACAGCTCTGTTTTACATTGAGCATCCCTGATGACTGGATGGGATGATGTGCTCTGACAGTTTGCCTTGAAGAATCTCCAAAAGAAGCAGTAATCACCCTAGGTTTTACAGTAGCATTGCCTGTGTTCTTCTGTAAGCAATCTTTACTGTTAACTTTTCCATATTTGATAGTGACAGGTCCTATTATTCCTGACTGCTTCCAGTGTCTTTTATATTGCCCCTGATGAAGAACACTCTTCATTATAAATCTATCCTCTTCTGTATGCGTATCTTCTAACATGCCCGATACAACCTTCTTCTCTAGACAGGGCATTGTCCGCAAATTTCCCCCATGTAAATGCTTTTTCTGTAGTTCAGCAAGGTTGCTCTTTAAAGCACTTGTAGCAGCTGGAACGTGTTTGGTCGGCTGCCAGGGCTTACTCAGTAAAGAGCCACACTCCTCACAGAAATTCCACGATCTACAGTTAGAGTGCCTGCACAAAGTACATTCGATGCAGCACTGTTCACCCACAATGCTAGCTTCCTTGTGAAAGTTAACGTTACTGTAAAGTTTTCTTGTGGTTTCGTCGTTGCGTTCAGATTCGTCGCTTAGCGTACAGTGTGACAATGAAGAGCTAGAAGAAAGGTCAACTGCGGTGTCGATCACATCTTCATCTACAACAGCCTCATCTTTCGTCACTCTTTCACTTGGTAGCAAACTGCTACTCCAGCTACTGTTGCTAACGTCTACACTTGAGGTGTTCCAGACAGTGGCGGGAATTTGGTAATCAATGAGATCTTTCTCTTGTAAACCCCAGATATCCAACAGATGTTGTTCTGGCGAGCTGCAGTGATTATGACGATTTCTGACGCAGTTTTCACTGATTTGTTCACGGAGACGAAGGCGTGACAAAACTGTTGACTCGACGTCGTGTAGAAGAGCTCTTGCAAGTGACCTACAGTCTCCTTGACTCAACATACAGTACGTACGTATGGGATGAAACCAAGAAATGTAGACACGCAGTTTGGCCGTTGCTACGCTACGTGCTACGCTAGTTGATTTTAACCAGTGGACTATATGGTCTCTTGGTGACGAATAACATCAGAGAAGGAGCTACGTCTACGATTTTAGTTTAGCAAGGTGAAGGCTTCGTATGGCTACAGATGAAGAGAAAGTCCAAGTTGTTATCCGGGTAATCAGATTACGACGAGACATGCAGTTTGATACCTACACTAGATACATGCCGCGTTACCACTAATTCATTTCGAATACTAATTCGTCAAATTATTTATGTTTTGAGCTCTAATGTTTTCGAGCAATTCTTGCATTTTCACTAAGCATTTTCGATTTATTTATTTACTTCTTTATCTAAGATATACACAGCTGATTGGACGCTCCAAGAAGGTAAAGAACCAGTAATATATTTGCCTTAGCTGAAAATACATGTACGTAGTTTGTTTTGAGTATACATATATTAGTTATTTAATCGCCTATATTTTCAACCGGAATTTTTGGGCAATCTTGAAAGATGGTCTGTACAAATGCAGACCGACTGGACCGGTTCCTACAGCCCTGAAACATAGGCCTTTGGTGAAAGTTTACTCTAGAAAAAAGTGGTCCAGCCACGCCGCATTGGCTTTTACAGCCCTGGGTACTACCGGTACATGCAGTCCATCTGTTTATGCCTACCAATTAAGGTCTCTGCTGTCTGGATCATCTTCAGTGTTGTCAGTGTTTATTCCACCCTTGATGACTCTTGTTGGTTGCTAGGTTTACTGCGTGCGCACTGCAAAGCTCTCGGATGACACCGGATTTTTGAGGCTATGAAAAATATTTTTTGAATTGCTAAAACTTTGGGGTGTAGAAAAGATTATTTCTTGAAGAGAATTAGTGGAAGTGGTACAACTAACTTTAGCGAGTTATCACACACACACACACACACACACACACACACACACACACACACACACACACACACACACACACACACACACACACACACACACACACACACACACACACACACACACACGCATGCATGCACGTGCACACACACACAAACACACACACACACGCATGCACACACACACACACACACACACACACACACACACACACACACACACCATTCATCCATTCATCCATCCATCCGTTTGATGATTACCATGAGGGTACAGGAGATGCAGGGCAAAACATCAAGTCTACACTGCTCGAAGCTTGTTTCGACAGAAACGCTGGTGATTATAAGACCTTGTTGTTTGAGAGTCTGATGACAAACTGACATGGAATCCTTGAGGCATTAGAATGACAAAGTTGGTGACTAATCAAACCTGCCTTGTTAACTGATAGTGTTGGAACTGTAATGCAGTATATCAGTTGACTGTTGTGTAAAGAAAGGAAATGTCAGCCCACAGTGTGAATCTGCTGTTTATTGCATGCATGACATGGCATATCATTTTATATGAACAGAGAACATCATTACAAACAGTATGAGTGAACGATGGACATCGAATTGGACTTCTGTTGGCAAGACTACTTCTTAATTAACAATTAAGGGTTATTTCAATTACAAATAGATGCTATGATAACAGCATCCTACTTAGTTTTAGCTAGAGAAGAAAATGCAGCAATGTTCAATTTGAGACATTTGAGAGGTTTGCCTGGCAGGAAAAAGAGAGTACTTAGTTGTTAAATATAACTCAGTACGTCCTACTTATTATTTGTATTTGGCAACTTCATGCGTATTTGTTGTATTTGGCAACTTACATATTTTGGTTTTCTAGGTTCGGCCTTTGCTACAGAAAGAAATAGTAAAGGGCTGTAAGTCATGCATTCAGATTCTACCAGATAAGTTACAAGTGATCATTGGAAAAGACAGGAAATTTACATTTGATCAATTATTGGGACAAGATACAGACCAAGTCAGTGAATAAGAGAATATAAAAACTGAAAACAGAAGTTTAAGGTAAATGATTTCTTGATGTTATGCAGGCGTCTACATTCGAAATGTGTGTTAAGCCTTTAGTGGAAGGGTGTTTTCAAGGTTACAATGCTACTGTATTTGCATATGGACAGACGGTTGGTATCTGTTTGTTTCATTTCAACTTGGTTTGACTACCTCACTCACACACATAGCAACTTACTTGTTGATTTACTCTGATTTTAAAGAATGCCCCTTTGTTTGTTGTATCATTTTGCCGCACTTAATTGTTTTCCAAGTCATTGGACATGTGCAGGATTCTAGCTAGAGTTAATGCCAAGAGTCAAGCTTTTTATCAAACTGTTTAAATGGCATTGTGTAGCAGTCATTGCATGGCTGAAAGTGTGTAAAATAGGTTCTCAACTTGAGTTAGATATTATCTAATACATAGGCTCATATGTGAGCTGCAGATTTTGGTGTCTGATCCTTGTTGTCTTTAGAAAGTTGAGAGTAATTGAATGCAGAGTAGGGAGGCAAAGTTTGTGCAGCTGTAAAGAATTTTTGTCCACAACCATATCCAAAGAATGTGGAACCTTACACAGGGAGCATTTGAGACTACTCCTTTCAGCTACTTTAGAAGTTCCAAATAATCCAATTTCTGCTGAAAATTTAGTTGCAACTAAAACCATTTTAAACATATACATTAATGCTAATGCTGTGTTTGATTTGCAGTTTCAGTAGTTCTAGAACTGCAAAAACTGCTGGAACTTGCATTTGATTTAGTTCTGAAACTGTTTGAACTGATTCTGGCAGTTCGGCTCAGGAGCTGGAACTGCTTGAACTGACAGAACTGACACACCTCTTTTTGCAAAAGTCCCAGGAAGTGTGATGGCATACCATGTTGCAGACAGTAATACTGATAGTTTTGTGCACTATATTGCTCTGTTTGAGGAAGATTGATGTCCATCACAAGGTCAACAAGAGGCGATGTTAGCTGAATTCATTCTGGTAGTCGATGGATCGATAGCTGGTGAAGCTGTAGAGCTGCAGTAGGCGTTGACATTACTGCGGTAGCAGTTCATGTTCACAAAGCAGATTTTTTTGTTAGCCTGAGGCGCATGCGATAGATATATATAATTATGGTAGTCATTTTACCGGAAATGGCGACCAACTTGACGGAAATGACCATGTAAACAACTTTTGAATGTGTAGTGTGCATTTTCTGTCATCACTCATGTAATCTTGACATATGGTTGTTGCAGCTTGTCTGCTAGCTACTTTTGAGTACGTTCAACGTCATAACGAACAGAGAGTAGGTGAACCTGTGACAAAACAATGCAAGTCAGTCAGGCAGCTGGACCAAATTGATTTACTGTTTGATGATAAGACTGCCTGCCTGTCTCTTTTCAGCCACCTGTATAAACAAGTGTTGGAATGCTTGGGTCTAGTGACGTACACTTGTTGGTAATTGTCCATGTTTGCCAGTAGGTGCTTGCCATTACGTGTGCAGCAGCTGTTTGGTGTTGTTGCGATTGGAGTATGTACCTGTGCCTCATTGTTGAGACTAAAATCTGATGTTCGGTGTTCTACTGGAAATGGCGACTGACTAAAATAAACACTCTCACTGAAGAAGCGAACTATCACAGGCACAATACAAAATATCCAACTACTCTATTGTGTGACTTAATTAGACAGAAATGGTTTCATGGCACATGTGCGAAGGCGTGCTTCTAACCAAATATGGTTACTATCACAGTACCCGGAACTAGAAATGAGGTCAATTTCTCAATGCCTAGGGTTTAGCAATTTAGAGCTCCTTTTCATTTAATTTAGTTCTGGCTCTGTCAGTTCCAATAGTAGCAACACGCCCTCAGTTTCAGTTTTAGAACTGCAAATCGAACGTGCTCTAAGTGGAACACTTTTAGCGACAAAGAATTTTGAAGATTCAAGGGACTGACCTCTTGGGCATTTTTATAACCAAAATTGTCTCAGAGCGGCAGAGCCAGCCGATGGCCATGGCTGTACCAATATTTGAAATTAGTACTTTCACCAGAGCGTGACTGCCGAGTACTTCTGGTTTGGACTATAGTTAATAAATTTAATACTTTATTTCTTCGTTTGCAGAAGTTGTAATTCCCAGAAGTTGTCATTCCCAGAGGTTGTAGTCCCGGAAGTTGGGGATATAGTTACCTCATGACCAGAGCATTTGCCCTATTTCCATTGTACGGCATCGTCTTCTGCCGTGACTACTCTCTGTTTGCGTTGGCTTTGCTCTTTGAAAATCTGTAATAACTTCTGCACAATAGGGCAGACAGTGACGATCTTGGTATCATTCAAAACCGCAAGTTCCCGGATCTTCTATAGTTAGTGTAACAACAGCGTATGTGTTACACAGGCGGTTTGATAAGGCTTTTGCATATCAAGAGTCGTTAGGGTTCTTAACTCACTAACAAGGTATGGTCCTACAACAAGAATGCTGCTAATAGAGGAAGTAGCCAATTAACATGGTCAGTAAACAGTCCGCTGTCTTGACATCAACTCACATTTGCTCTTGTTTTGCAAGTAGTTGCTTGATATTTCTGACTCCTCTTCTTGTTCTGTTTTGTCTTGGTAGCCTGTGACTTCCTCTACTATTACCTAACAGCTTTGTATTATAATATGACCTCTAAATTGTACAGTTAATGGGATATCACGTAACATCTGAGTGTGGTAAACAAATAAAGCTGCATCATTAGTCACTTCCAAGCACATAGTCAACGCGAACAGAGAGTAGGCTGTCTACAGACAGTCACTTATTGCTAGCTGAGGGGTACCTGAAGCCCCTTATCACCATCCTTCTGACTTTACGTTTTCGAAGCATTTGTTCAGTAAGAAAGCAGAGGTGAGTCATTCCTGCCAGTCTCACTGGTTTCAGAAATGGAAATGGCTTCATCATTCAACTGGAGATGATGCAGTCTTTTGCCATGTGTGTGGTATCACCAAAGTCAAGAAATGGACTGAAGTCATGGAAAGAGAGACTCTGCGCTTGTATCAAGAGAACTCTCTAACTGGAAAGATGCTACTGTTCTGTTCAAGAATCACGAATAGTCACTGTGTCATAAGGAGGCGATGCAACTTGTTGTTGCTTTGCCAGTGACATGTCCTGATGTCGATGAGGTGTTGTCAAAAGAAATGGCAGATCAGTAGAGAGACAACCAAGAGTGCTTGCTGAAAGTTCTGTCATGAGTAGTTGTTGTGTGTCATGCTCGTAGGATACTAGTATATAAGTTGGGTTTCCTGAATATAGAGTCAGTCTTGTATTGTGTTACTGAAGCAAGTCATCACAGTGGTGACAGGAGTTAGTTTGTTATCTCTGTTGTGTGGATATGGCAGAAAAGGCCGACACACTAAGAGGTCACGGAGTGCATCTCACACGTACGTTTGGTGAAAGCCTGTCTTCATTGCATTGGTTGGCATTCAAGAGTCACTTAAGATGTACATGCATAGTCATACATTAGGGCCATGTGAGTTGCATACATGTCATTGAAGAAACAGAAGTCCTGCATTTAGGACCAATTCAAGGTGGCAAAGACGCAAAATTTATATACTGCAAGGCTTGCATAAAACTTGAATATTATTTATGAAAGATAGTTATATCAGATATTGGTAGCGGCTATCTGTATTGGCTCTTGTTTGCTTAAATATCAGTTATTGGTATATCGGTCAAATGCACTTATCAGTGTAACTCTAGTTCTAAACTAGAGCAAATTTGTTAAATAGTTTCTTCAGAGAAGATATTTCTACTGTAACTAAGCTTCCACTGCACTTCTAGTTCATTGATTTCACATAGCCTCAAATTCTGTCCAGAATCCACACATGTAGAGCAATCAATCCCACATCAGTGTTCTATACATCTTATGGAGCGTGCATTAACTGCAAATCAGTGAGCAGGTTGGATATGTTTGACAGTTTGAAGTTTGATCAGAAATGCTTTGCTGTTTGTACTTATATCCTCTGGCATGCTGTGCAAGTGTCCTTCTTGTGCTTAAACATTGCATCACCCAGTTTGCTGTCAAAGAGTAAGTAAGTAGCCATTGCATGGCGGTGGATATTTGCTAGGTCAAGTTAATGCATCCGACTGATTCAAGGATTGTTGTTAGTGTTGTTGAGTACCTTAAGAGATTGTTAGGCAAAACATAGAATGATCTTATCTCCAAAACTACTGTAAATTTTGAGATACAGAACATGCTTAAGGAGACACAGAGCCAGCAGAAGCTGATTCAATTAATGTGCTAAAGGGCGTGGTTAATCACTTGGTCTACGTTCATAATTAATATTAATGCTGTTTCTAAATGAAAAGAGCACTAAAAGTGCTAAAGCCTAGGTGCCAAGAAATTGACCCCTTTCCAGTTCTGGGTACTTTGGTAGTAGCCGTTTTTAACATGCCTTCATTCGTGTGCCATGAAACCGTTTGTGGCTAGAACACCGAATTTTTGCCTCTATAACCAGGCACAGGTACGTACTCCAATCACACAACAACACCAAACAGTTGCTGCATACATACTGGCAAGCACCTACTGGCAACCATCCATGTGCATGGCACTAGACACAAGTATCCCAACACTTGTTTATACAGATGGCTGAGAAAGAACAGGAATATAGCAGTCTTATCATCAGTTCGGTGCCTGACTGTTTCATATCCATCTGCAGGTGAACAGATTTGATTAATTAATAAAGTTAATTAGAGAGCAAGAGGAAGCTACTAAAATGCCCCTGTAATAAAGGGAGAGTGAGACAGTCAAAGTAATGCCCATTCATTTATTGATGTAAAAACAGTCTTAAAATTTCACAGCACATCACTTATTCCTTTACACCACCCAAATACTGACAATCTGTGTTCTGAATACCTGACAAATTCATCTGCTACAGATGTCAATGACAACTCATCTGTACAATTCTTTTGTACATGAAGTAGTAACAAATGATTAAGCCTAGCTTGTTTTATAGTATTTCTTAAATATGTTTTTAGTCTTTTCAGGTTGCTGAAAAATCTCTCGCTAATAGCGTTGGTAGACGGCATCACTAAAATATTGTAAGTTGCAGTACTGTTACAACTTCGGATAACAAACCCCTTTCATGTGAAGTCGCTGTCAGAATGTAGTCCTTGATATCAGAAACTGTAACGTCTGTAATAGGCTAATGATGCCTGTTGGCAGGCAGGGTCTGAAAGTGTACTTTGAACTGTGACTCATCTAGATCATCCGGATAGAATAGAGTAATAGAGTTCAGAGATTCTTCATAGTTTTCCCTTAGACAGCGCTAATTACAAGGTCTTCCAAGTTACGATACGTTATAAGCCTGGCTATTCAAATCTGTTTTGAATTGAATTGGCCATCATATCAAGAGCTTCTATAGTATTGCAAACGATAGTACAGCTTGCAAGAATTAATATGTTCAGGCTCAGTATTGCCCCAATCCAGACAATATGGTACCTTTCTTTTTCTGGGTAAGAAAGGCTCATCAACACCCAGGTCATTTCTCATGTTGAGAATTTTTCCTCAGAAGTTATCAAAATGACTGTCATTTCGTAGTGATTGCAATGTTCCAACTGTCATTGAAACTATTCACTGGCCTTAAGATGCTGACAACTTTGGAGACTAATTTTTTTGGAAACTTGGTTTAACTACATTTCAATCTCTCCCGACAACCGTAAACGAAACAACGTGGCAGAGTACTCTGCATCTTTCCATTGTTAGATGTTATTTGCTTGATTGATTCGTTCCCCCATTAAGAATGACCGTCGTGGCGTATATTTGTTTGTCAAGACTGGTCCCTGTGGCGTTCTTTTGAAGGCGGCGTTCATTTAAAGGCGGTGTTCTTTCATTATTATTCTCATGTCCAGTATCACATGCACACTACACACACCTGGCCAAGCTTGATCTTTGTCTCTTCTCTCTTTGTCTTTTTCCGTATGCCAACATCATCTTGAAGTTATCTTCTATTGCCACTAGACGTTTGGCTACTTACTCCATCGACTTGTCCTGCTTGCCTGTTCTCAAAGCACCGCTGCTGTACTACTTTGAGTCAAGACAGCCTCATATGAATGCTTCTAGGGTCAATACTTTTCAGCCTTGCGGTTTAGGTGATTCAGTCATGTGTCAAGCATGCACGCAGTATAGATAAGGAATATCAATTACCTACTCTGCAGTGTTTATTCAAGGGCAGCATTCATTCAATATAGTGGCAGGGTCCTGCAGTGGTGTTCTTTTGAGGAAATACAATAAAACAATATGCCTATATTGGCCAATAAGCGATAATCGATTTAATGATTGGTGCAACTTTATTTAGAACACAGTTACAAGTACAAATTGCATCTATCTCTTTGTAGTTATCTTTTTCGTTCAATTGCTGTGCTATTTTTTCAGACTAATGGTTCTAATGATATTTGTAATATTCCTTTTAGGCGTCGTCAATTTTTTCGGCAATTTTATGAACATACAAAGTGTGCACTTTCCTACTCCCTTCTACCCTTTGTGAAAGCGTGCAATATAATGTTGCTAGCCTGCAACAGTACAATTTTCACATATTTAGTAATTAAACAGCATCGTGAAAGAGCCTCTATCAGCATCCCAACAAATGCACCTTCAGCGTTGAACTCCTTTGAAAGTACACTGTCATCCTGTTTTTATTGATTCTTTCCAACTCATCAACAGTGCGTTCAAATACTTCTTTCCTTTTTTTCACGCTGTTAGATTTTCAGAGTGTTTGTGCTTTCCTAACAGCATTCTGACATACAGCCAAGACATTCAGAGTTGGCAAACACGAACACGTTCACAAAGTGTTAATACATGGTAGTTTGCATTTGGGCACTGCAGCGGCCATTTGGCATAACTGAAAGGAGTGGGCATTTTCTACGCTAAGCTCCATGCCAAACACACCAACACCCAGATGTAGTCTTGCATATCCAGACCTTTTCCACCGCATCATGCTTGCTCGGAAGTATGACATGGCGAAAAATGTTTGGCTAACCCAGATGTGGTAGCTTGAAACCAGGATATTCAAGAGGGTTCGCTATAGGAGTAGAAATAAGGTACAGTGTTTGATACTGTTCGAATGTTTAATACGAGTATCAAGAACCAGCAGTTTCTATCAGCTTCAGTCAATAGTGTTTCTTGTGAATATGCTAGACAGGCCCTGTGCATGTGCATTTTTTAGAAACATTTTGCAAAAGTGTACAGCAAGTCCTAACCCCCTCCCTGTACACTCATGAAAATGCCGAAAAATGGACAACCCCTTGTACTGTAATTTTCAAGAGTGTGCATCATTCATATTCTGTTTTTACCTAGGGATCTGGAAAGACGTTTACCATTCTTGGCCCAGACTTGGTTGGCTGGGAAGACAATAGCACACAAGGGATCATTCCTAGGGCTATTGGAGAGATATTCAAGAGAGTGAAAGTAAATCAATTGTTGCCATGCAATCAATTCATTTAGGTTTTTGTATGGTTTATTGAGATTTTGTGTTAGGAGATGGCTAACGTCCAGTTTAGCATTCGTGTTTCATACTTGGAAGTGTACCAAGAAGAGCTGAATGACTTACTGCATATGACAACTCCATCACAAGACATTCATATAAGAGAGAATGAGAAGGGACACACATGTCAGAGTTTAGTGTATAGTTATGGTTGGCTCCTTTGTTCATATGTAACATTCTGTTTATAGTACTTATTGGTATTCAAGAATTGGTCATTCACACAGTTGATGATGGTCTTAGTTTACTAGAGCAAGGATCTGCTGCTCGACACACTGGAACAACAAAAATGAATGAAAGATCAAGCCGGTCTCACACTGTCTTCACACTTTATCTTGGTAAGATGTGTTCGATTAGTACTCGCTGTTATTTAGCCAATAGCCACTGTAGCCTAGTGGTTAGAGTTCTGGTTCTCTAATCATGATGGCCTGGGTTCAACCCTGGTGGCGACACTAATATAATGAAATGAGTCTGTGGTTCTTTCTCACTATTTATCTGGCTATGTCTGTGAGAGTATGTATAGGCTTGTTTTTGTCGATGGGGAGTTTCTATGATCTGGCATGGCGACCGTTGGCAATGAGAATCAGAGCTTTTTTTTGGTGGTCATTGATATCTACTGGGCATGCTGTTGAGAGCTGGCAAAATCCTTTTAGCGCACATAATTAGTAATTGATATACCAGCTATTTATCCCTCATCTTGGTGTGTGCAAGGCATACACCTCTACTCTATAACAATGATAGTTGTTGTTAGAATGTTATTTTACCGAAGACACAAATACTTTGACGACTTCCAACTTCTATAAAGGTGGAATGTTAAAGTAAATGGCAGTAGGATTACACATGAAACTTCAAAAGCAAGTGTTTACTTGAGAATGAATTATAAACATACGAAATGTTACAGTATGAAAAGTTGCAAGATGGAAGTGATACCATCTTTAATAAATGATGTCATGTCATAACTCAATTACCATCTCTGGTTGAGAAAAGTCTTAGCAAGAACACTGTATAATACTTATTAATATGGGAATTTGCTAACGTTAATTGCAAAGATAATAGCTCTGTTTAACAAGGTTTGCACATAAATGTTTAATGGTGAAAGGGCAAAAATAGTCACGTTATTAGTTTTTATGATTTTCCAAACTGATGTGTTAATGACATGATCATTTTATGTTTCAAATATCTTGGCACCATTTAAATATTTGTGAGGAATTTGTTTTTATATGCTTATTGATTTGGTACAGTTGTATGATGTCTGTCAAAGTAGCTGGTTTATGGACTGGATGAAGTAATACCTTTTGACCTAAATTTCAATAGTTTTGGTTTATTAATGTTGTATTTATGGAGGTTATCTTAACTTGTATAGATCAAAGAATTGGTAGTGTTGCAGAAGGTACTGATGATATGCAGTATGTTTCTGCAAAATTTCATTTTGTTGATTTGGCGGGATCTGAAAGAGCCTGTCGTACTGGAAATGAAGGTGCACGGTTTAAAGGTTGTGACATCATTCATTGTCTTTATGATGCTGCAAGTTAGATGACCGTGTGATCATTATGTATAGAATCAATATTTATTAATACGGGCTTGCTAGCACTTGGTAATGTGATCAGTGCTCTTGGAGATCCAAAGAGAAGGGTATTAGGTAGTATTGAACACAAAGGAGTGCATTGTGGTTGTGATTGTTTTTTGTCAAGGCAACACACATACCATATAGAGATTCCAAGATTACAAGAATTTTGAAGGTAGGGAATGATTTTGTAATTTGTTGTTTTATTGACTCTGTCTGTCAGTTTTAATGTTATTTGCATTGTTTTACTTTTTGTTGAACTTTGTATGATTTTATGGGTTAAAAGTGTTAATTACCAAACATAATTCAATCATTAATTTCTATTAGCTTAGAATGGATTAAAAGTTATAATTATTTTCTAATTTATGCACAACTACTGTTAATATAAATTGTTCTTACAGGGATCTCTTGGTGGCAATAGTAAGACTGTGATGTTGACTTGTCTCAGTCCATCCGAAGACAGCTTTGCTGAAACGCTTAATTCTTTAAAATATGCAAACAGAGTGAGGGATAATTCTGTCAACAGAATTGATATTTACTTAACTGCACGAGTTTGACATTTGTGTGGCAGGCACGAAATATTTGCAACAAGCCAGTGATGAATAGAGATCCACATGCTGTGCAGATGGAGGAGATGCAAAGTCAGATTGAAGTATGCACAATTTTAGTAGCCTTGACAATAGGCCATTGTTGCCTTACGTTGTAGAGTATTAAATGCTGGTTATATGACAAAATTTAATTTCTGCAGGCTCTCAAGGTTGAACTGGATCGAGTCCATACAGCAGCTTCTTCTTATTCTCATCATTCTAATGCAGTGGGTTTTGATCTGTAATAGGTACATCTAGGACATATGATGCTTAACTTTTGGTTGATTTAGATGGTAAATGTTGAGGAACATTTACAGCAGTTGGAAGAGGAGCTAGCTCGGTAATCTGTATATGCTTGTTTTTAGTTGTTGCTTTTCATTCCTTCTATCATATTATGGAAACGTCTTGTTAATAATACACTTATGCAATTATAACTATTTTACTTGAAGAATTAATATACAAATGCAAAACTCGCACAGATTTCAATAACAGACAGGGATTTGCTTGCAAATAGATTCTCAGCTGGAGGATTTTAATTTTACAAACTGTATGCAAAGGATTTAAATATACTATATATATATATATATATATATATATATATGAATGTGGCATCCTGTATATCTCATATGCCTTTGCATTGGAGGAGTATTTTCTCAACAAACTGTGACAAAACAACTTTATCAATTTAAATCAATTTTTGCTTGTTTTCACAAGCTTTTTATATCTAATGCCAAAATTATTGTAGTAATTTCTCTTGCAAATGCCTTTAATAACGAAGGTTATGTGTTTCTGGTATTAAAGACTGGGTTAACAAAATTCCTGGTTCTCAGGCAGAGTTTCTGGAAGTATTGTGTGGGTAGATGGTATTTTTATTTTTCATGTTTGATATTAACAAAACCTGATAAACAATACACTTCTAAAATGATGCTAAACTACATGTTTCAGTACTATTTGAAAAGAAGCTATACATACATTCTGTTTTAATATTTGCAGCAGGACCAGATCATTCTAGATATTGCACATTAGCCAGTTTGATTAAAGGGCACAAGCTATGGACAACATGGCTCGATGTGGCAGCTGCAGATGGCCAATATTTCTTGGAGGTTGCCATTTGATGCACATGTTGAAATGACCTGTAATGCTCACTATTATGGCCTGGTATTGGATCTGGCAGGTGCACAGGGTATCAAATAGTTCATTAGATAGTCGAGGTTCTTTACAGATTTTTAAGAGGCAAATGTTCCTACCAAAATTTTTGATGGAAAAGCTATAATGACATTCCAAGCAGCAGTGTGACAAAAACTGCTTGAAAGTTGTCTCAGAATGAGTTGCAGTTCTGTAGCGTCTACTGGAAGTAGACTGGAATCAATTTGCAAGATCTCTCTCTATGTATCCATTGTGGATCCAGGTGGGGTGCGTGGGGATAGAACTCTTTCCAGAGGGTTTTTTGACTATGGCAGGGTGGCATTCTTACAGCTCCCAACACATTTAAGGTTGTGCTTGAAGAATAAGCAGAACAGGCCATCTTAACAGATACGTGGGTGAGCCGATGGTTAGTGTGCAACAAGAGAATTGGGTGCTTTAAATTAGCTTTGACCAGAACTGATGGCTTTTTTGTTGCATCTTTATTGGAGACAAAGCTTGGCATACTGCATCCTTCAGCTCAATAAACACTTGACCTCTGTAGAACAAGTCTTGTATTGGAGGTTGGTATGTCACAGATGAGTGAGACACTGGGAGTGAAGCTTCTCTTGCAAAATTCATTGTTTGCAATGGCAAACTTGGTTAATATTCCGACCACTTGTTTTTCTGTCAACTGCTGCAACTGCGCAATCTGGATCACCAGTTCTTATCTCATGCTTGTTCTCCATGAAGACCTGACTGTTACCTCATTTGAAAGCAATCTTTTTTCGATATTGCAATAGTGCTGGCACATAATGACAGTCTACTGTATGTGAGTGTTTCTAACTGGTGGGATTGTATCATGAACTTTACAGGCAATCATCCTGTGTATCTGCTTGCTGCATTTACTTTGCTGTTGGCCAATACATAACATACTTTACACTAGGACGGCTACCTCTTCTGGACACTGACTACTTCAGTCTTCTCAGGAAAATGTGAGACATACATTGCAACTGCAAGATGAACAGTGGTATCATGTCTTTTGTCATTTGTTGCGATATCAATCTTCATGTGTTAAGTAATGTACTTCCTAAACTCTTTCCAGAAATGATCACAACAAGATGGACTTCCTGAATTCATTGCTCTAAGATCAACAATCTACTTTGGGTCTTCAGTCTCAAGAGCATACCTGGTACCAGAATTCTCTCTCTCCTGGTTTTTGTCATGAGGAGCAGCATAGATGCCTGTCAACCTTCTGTACACTTCTTGAAGAAAGCTGGTTTCACATTGCAGAGCCTTCCAAATGACCGTAAAGCAGCTCTTGTCATAGCTCTAGTATGGTAGATCAGAAGTTTATAGTGATGACTTCAGAATTGCATTTTATGAGATCAGCTTTAGCTGAAGGGGTTGGAAGTGTCTGATTACAGTAGGACGTCAAACGCTGAGTTTCCTGGAACACTGGCGACTTCGGGCTGCCCTTCTTGTAGAACAAAGAAATAGTGACCAACTGAGGCAGACAGAATAACAGACTTCATGCAACTCTTTTCTGGCTTGGAACTCACATGAGCAATTACTGGCATTTCTTTTGGACTGGAACTGAAGATGTTAGCTGACAGATAATCTTCAATGGAGCCATTGAAGAAACTATGGAAGAGGTTTTCTATTAGACAGTTTCTACAGCACAGATGAAGACCCCAAGGCTTTACGACTAGAGCATCGTGATTGATTCTGTCCGACACAAGCATCTTGTCCAGTGACATCTTAACAATGCAGTAATATTAATTTAAAATGTTAATGAAATTGCTTAGACAGGCTTGGACCCAGCTGCTGGGCCTGAGAACCTGCAATATTTTTACCTCAGACTAGCCTAATTCAATGGGACATGTTTGCATGAGTTTCAATAGTACTGCAATTTTGCATTGCAGCTATCGCTGCCCAGTGTCTGAGGCATAAAGACATTTGCTACCTGAGGCAAGGAAGTGCGAGGGTACAGTAACGCTGTCATAGACCATGGTACGTACATATGTACAACTCGACGACTTGCCACACTTACTGTGCATGTGCTCTTTGTCACAAGAGCCGATGTTGCTAATTATCTAGTATTGAATGATGCTTGAATGATTAGTGTTGCTATGTCAAGCACAACATAGCTGAAGACTAGCTTGTTAGCTAGACATGTCTTGGCATGTGGTGTCTGGTAACGTCCACATGATTTTGTATTTCATGCATCCTTGTACACCTACTACGTTAGTAATCTAGCAGCCGAGGGTTTAACACCATAGTGCTTCTTTATTTATGCAGTATTGCTTTTATCAGAATTTGATTTCCTGGGCATTGTCAGGCATGAATTCTCAGGTAGAACAGTGATGCTGTAGCTAGAGCCTTTAATAGCATTATGGTGTACTAGTAACTGCAGTTTTATTAGAACTGACAGCCATTGGCTTTATCAATGTTGCTGGTTCAATTTAACAATGGAGCTCAAATATGGCCTCAAGTGGCACTTAGGGGCATACGACTGTTGATATATATATATATATATATATATATATATATATATATATATATATATATATATGTACCATTATTGATTGTCATAGGAGTTCAGAGGATTTCTGCTGCTTCAAGGTTGACATGGCTAATGCATTTAATGAATGCAGCAGGACTACGTTTTTGAAACAACTTGTGAAAGAGTTTCCAGAGCTGATGGCATGGGTGCAGTGGTCATACCACACAAAAGGAGAACTGAGGTTTAGCAACCACTGCATTGTTGCATCAGCAGGAGTACAGCAAGGAGACCCTCTAGGCCCTTTACTTTTTTCGCTGGTTATTATGGAACTTGTGGTTGATGTTGGCACTATTCCAGGAATAGAACTTTCTCTCTGGTACTTAGATGATGGCACTTTTGTTGGAACCCGGCAGGCTGTCAAAATGCTATTAGATGCTCTACTACAACAAGGCCCTTTATATGGCCTACTGGTCAATATTGATAAATGTGAAGTTTTCTGACCCTCTGGCGATCAGACCTTTCCGAATTTCCATCTGAAATCAGACGAGGAGTCTATCAGTCAGAGGGAGGCGCTACTCTACTTGGGTCACCAGTATATGGTAAAGATGATTTCATTGATTCAACCCTTGCTGAGGTTGTCGATAAAGTTCTGAATTCTCAAAGCCATCTTCAAGATCTGGACAATCCACAAGTGGAACTACACCTCTTGAGAAGTTGTCTGGGTTCTTGTAAACTGAACAGTCTCCTACGAACCGTACCTCCAAGTCTTGGCAGTGACCAGTTTGTACGCTTTGACAAAGGACTCTGGAGATCTTTGGGTGTTATAACCCACTCGTCTATCTCTGATTCTGCATGGCATCAGGCTACACTTCTGCTGCAAGTTGGTGGTCTTGGGTTAAAAGAAGCTGTACCAACCTCTTCTGCAGCCTTTCTTGGAAGCTGTAACTTTTCTCGGAACCTTGTCAGCTTCTTCCTGGACAAGAATGCTTTCAATACAACTGACTTAGATGACATCACCAACAGTCCTTATGTCTGCATTCCAGGTGAGAACCACGCTAGGAACATATTGCCCAAGTATCTTGGAAGTGACACGATCCCATCCAATCTCACAAATGCTTTGCAACGTCAAATCCAATCAAGAATTGATTCTCATCTGTTGTCAAATCTGAAAGAGGGTTCCAGTCTTTGGGATCAAGCGCGTATTAATACCATCTCTACACCTCATGCAGGAGCGTGGTTAAAGGCAATCCCTAACCCAAAGCTCGGCCTGGCCATGCTCCGACATGCATATATTTTAGCATGTAGATACTGGCTTGGAATCTCTATCTTTCCGGACAGTCAACAAGCAGCAAGATGTCCATGCGGACATGTCATGGATTGTTTTGGTGACCATGTCCTTGGCTGTGGGCATGGACCTCTTCACATAAAACGCCATAATGCAATCAGCGAGGTTATCTGGCATGCACTGCTTGTTGATAACAGAGATTCCAAACGGGAGCAAAAGTGCGGAGGGGAAAGCAATAATCGACCTGGTGATGTGTTTCACCCAGATTTCCTGGAGGGCCGTCTTGCATTTTTTTATGTGTCAGTGAGGAATTCTATGCAACCATCCTATTTCTCCAAGGCAGCCATAAAACCGGGTGCCGCAGCAGAAGCTGGTGAAATAGAGAAAGATGAAAAGCATGACAAGGTGATTACTCAAGAAGGTGGTCATTTCTACCCGCTCATTGTAGAAACTTTTGGACACTGGTCTCCCTCAAGTCTAGAGACGCTGAAGACCATAGCCTCAAAAGCTTTATCAATGAACAGCATACCTTTCTCTCAGGCATACTCAAATTTGATGGAACAGTTGTCCGTGAGACTGTGGCAGTATAATGCCAAGCTATTATACAGTAGACTGAACCTGGACTTTGATGAGTTGTGGGATTTTCCTGTTACTGTAAGGTAGTTATGTTTAGGGACTGGGTGGGTAGGGTAGTTGGGGTAGTCTGGGGCAGTTTGGGGTAGTTTGCATAGAAGAATATATTTAATATAAATTTATATATATAAAAATATATATATATATATGTATATGTGTGTATTTATATGTGTATATATATTTATATATATAGCTGTAAATAGTGTAATTGGTTAAGTAGTGTAATTGGCTTATTAATGTTAGTACATGCATTTTTTGTTTTTGAGAATGAAAATGGGTATTAGAGGGTCAGAATACTGTACACATCTGGAGTTTGAATTTTGGAAAATTTTCTGAATGGAAAGTCTAGTATGAGAAATGGAAGGCTCATATGGAGACAACACAGTTTGTTATTAGATACACCTGATTAGATAGATATTTTACAGTGTCCAATTTATGGTACAAACTTCTTTTTGTATTATCTTACTTGTTTGGTGCTTTTGTGCATTTAGTTGGGTGAATATGATATATTTTATTTCACATTGTAATGGTAGTATGTGTTGATGCAATATCTATCATTTTTTATGATATGCCATATATAATTTTTTATGAATTATAGGTCAAAGCAACATTGTAGTGACTACAGATTGTCTGCTGCTAAATCTAAGAAACTTGTTGAAGACATAATAGAGGTAGTACTGCTACTACATTTGTTCTTCTGTGGTGTTCATTTTCTAGCTATTGTTCACCATTGCATGCAGAAAGGACACGTAGCTGAAGAGGAAATAGATCGGTTGAGACAATGGATTGATTTTCTGTCAAATGTAAGCAGCACAACAGGCATCAAATTAAAGTTGTTTACATATATCTGGATTGCATCATTTTCTTCTGTTTTTAATGCATTAACTCTCTCTTGTCGGTGAACTATAAATTATTGTACAAGGGCAAATAGTCTAGTTTTGGCCAGTTTGAAGTTTTTAAATTCCGATTACAATATCTTCTAAGGGACCATCCGTAATTGTTGTCAGTGTTAACAAAACGAAAACTTTTGCATGTGGGTGGGTGGGTGATTATTATTTCCAAAAGCTATTTCATTTTGTTAAAAAATTTGATGGTATAGATGCATGGTGTACAGTGAGCTGCATATGTGCAAAATGCGCTGGCATCTGAGGTAACTGTGCCGGCATACGAGGTCGAAATTGGACATGGCAGCCATACAGACAATGCTTTTGGTTGGCAGCACGGTAAGCGTCCATTCTTCTCGAAATCTGAGAACATTAGTAGTAGTCTCTACTGCTCTGTCATTGAGGTACTGTGGAATTTTTCTCTGGTGGACGACAAGAAGGCATTCTTAGAGAGAGAGAGAGAGAGAATTGAGAGACATCGAGAGAGAGAGACATCGAGAGAGAGAGAGAGAGAGAGAGAGAGAGAGAGAGAGAGAGAGAGAGAGAGAGAGAGAGAGAGAGAGAGAGAGAGAGAGAGAGAGGAGAGAGAGAGAGAGAGAGAGAGAGAGAGAGAGAGAGAGATCGAGAGATCGAGAGAGAGAGAGAGAGGAGAGAGAGAGAGAGAGAGGAGAGAGAGAGAGAGAGAGAGAGAGAGAGAGATCGAGAGATCGAGAGAGAGAGAGAGGAGAGAGAGAGAGAGAGAGAGGAGAGAGAGAGAGAGAGAGAGAGAGAGAGAGAGAGAGAGAGAGAGAGAGAGAGAGAGAGAGAGAGAGAGAGAGAGAGAGAGAGAGAGAGGAGAGATGAGAGAGAGAGAGAGAGAGAGAGAGAGAGAGAAGACCCTGTGGGTTACGAATTACTCGACCGATGAGACGGCACGGGAGCGACTGTTCTCTTAAGCACGTTCTATCATGGTATCAGCATTAATGTAACTTTTGTTTTTAGGGGTGGGTTGTGGGGTACGGAAACCCCAAAGTTTTTTGTTTGTAAAAACTGTTGGCAATTACGGACGGCCCCTAAAGTTAATAAAATGTTTTACTTTGTTGCTAGTCTAGTATACTACATGTTATGTTAGTTAGCCTTGCAACACTGTAATGTCTCATTTCTTCTTTGTGATACTAAAGTATGTATCTTATACATTGTGCAAAAATCAACGTTTTTAAATATTTATAACAATATGCACAAAAATTTGAATTTAACACTATGCGGTAGTTAGAGATTTGCATTGACCAAACAGAAATGCTTCTATTGATGTCTATCTGTCAAGATTGTTTCTAACAGTGCAGCCTTTATAGTAGGTTTCATTGTGAATTTATCTGCTTTACATTTCACCTTTTAATTAATTAGCTGCTGAGAATTACATTGTGTATACCAGTCATAGTTTTTGTAATCCTGGGCTTTTTAGTTTGCTTATTGCATGGTGGCAGCACAGACTAAATACATTGAGTTGTACATTACATAGAGAGTGAGGTGACGAATTTTTTGGTGATTTTTTTATACAAAGCAGTTTTAGGCCAAACCACCTAATTTTTATGCTTTTATCTTTTGACATGAAAACCGGTCCAACCAACTGAAATAGAACTTAAAATAGTGAGGGCATTACATTTTGATCATGCATATTTCTTAATGTGCTGCATGCCTACAAGTATACTATTAAAGAGAACACTGGTAGCAAAAAATGGAATAAAAATACTGCCAAAAGACAACACTGATAGCGAATGGAGAAACAGACGTGCTGTTAACACCTGAGCTGTCATGAAGTCCTACTTGGATAAGTATGTTCAAACCTTGCCACAAAAAGGCTATGTCATATTGTGCATGCGCACTTTGAAATTTATTTTATTTTATTTGGTCAAGGTCAAAACGGCATTGGCAATTAAATTTGATTATCAAGAATCTAATTGGTTTGGTCTTATTTGCTGAATGTCATCAGTTTTTCTCATGCACACAAACAAGTACAGAGGCACGCAGACAAGGAAGCAGACATACATGGTACACTGTATGTACATTCACTGACACATACACACACACACACACACACACACACACACACACACACACACACACACACACACACACACACACACACACACACACACACACACACCTAGCTTAGTTCTTGGTGAGCTCATCTTAATGGGTTATGGCCAGCGGTGGAAACAAATCATGGCAATTGAAAGTCAGTAAGGTGCACTTGTGCCTTTGCGAGTCTGAAGTTCTCAGAAAATATTCTTACATTGGTCACGTTGTAGGTCCTTTGCAGATTGTTTTGACAGTGTGTAAGAAACACAACCTCATGCTGCTTACTGAGCATTTATGCATGGCCTAAGTGGTAATGGAGCTATTTGCTCTGCACAGTTCAAGGCATTTCCATCTTTTAGCTCCACTTGAGACAGTTATTCATCAACGCTTTCTTCCAGCCTTGACTGTTCAAGTGGCATTCAATAATGATATAAGGAAACTGTTGGCGCTACCATGTCAACTTGGTGGTCTGAACATTAGTGATCCTACGCAAATAGCTGATTTTCACTTTCATGCATCAACTCAAGTATCTGCTACTCTTGCAGCTTTGATAGTAGCCCAAGAGCAATCTTATTCAATTATCAGTGACTCTATCAGACAAACAAAGAGTCGTCTTAAAAGTAGAAAAACAAGCAGAACAACGAAACATTCAGAAAAGTCTGCAAGAGACAGCTTCACTGTCCACTAGGAGATCTATAGAGCTGGCAACGGAGAAAGAAGCATCTAGTTGGTTGACTGTACTACCTATTCAGCAACATGATTTCCATCTGCCTAAAGATGATCTTCGGGATGCTTGAGATATGGATGGCCATTGAAAGAAGTTTTATCGCACTGCCCTTGTGGGTCAACGTTTGGAATTGATCATGCAATGATTTGCCGTAAAGGTGGTTTCCAACGTTGAGATACAACGAGGTAAGGGACTTCACAGCAGATTTGCTATCTGAAATCTGCTCAGATGTTGCTGTACAGCCTCATCTTCATCTTCTTTCTGGAGAAAGTCTTCAGTGGCGTACTGCAAATATTGATGATGAAGCACGACTAGATGTATCTGCACGTGGAGTTTGGCGAAGAGGTGAATGCCCATTTTTCGACATTAGGGTCTTCTATCCTAACGCATCAAGTTACCGACATACCAACCTCCAACAAGTATACAGGAACCACGAACAAGAAAAACAGTGTGCTTACGGCGAAAGAGTTAAAGAGATTAAGGGAGGAAGCTTCACTCCATTAGTATTTTCTTCAACTGGAGAGATGGGCAAAGAAGCTTCCACATTTTTCAAGCATATAGCTAACATCATTTCAAGCAATCAAATACCTCTTATGCACAAACAATGTCTATGATTAGATGCAGACTAAGTTTTGCTCTATTACGATCGGCAATTTTGTGTGTTTGAGGGACAAGATCAAACTACATTGTCTGCTCAAATGATGGACTTTATGCGGAGTGAGGCTTGTCTCGAGGTTACTCACTGAGTCTTTCTTTCTTGTTCTTTTTACTTGACATAGTTTCTTTTAATCACAGTTGTTGTAGCAGTGTGTTGCCAGTATTGTTGTAGTTATTATTATTCTATTATTGACATACATTACACGGTTTATTAATAATAATCAACAACTTTATTGATATCAATAGTTTTAACAATAGAAAATATGTTATTATTTTTATTATTATTTGTTGTGCTCAACCAGATCAGTCTGGTTTGTAAAGTCTATTTCAAGTACCGGAAACAAACTCTGCTTCAGAAGTACTTAGACCATCACGGCTGTCTAGAAAGAAGACATGACTTTACGAAGGATCCGAGTAGATCCCAGAAGCACTGTTTTCTGTAAGTGCTGCAGGTTGTGATGACTTGGAATAATGTCCAGCCACTGTGCAATACCTGCGTGCGCTGTGCCCAAAGCTCCTAAGACCACTGGAACCACCAGTGTTCGACAATGCCCCATGCAACTTATCTCCTCTTTGCAAGTCACTGTACTTTGCCAACTTTTCATCATGTTTCCTGCCAATGTTGCCATTAGCAGGACAGCTGATATCAATAAGAAGACAAGTTTTTGTCTTCCTATTTCTGAGACAGATGTCTGGACGATTGGCTTTGATCGTCTTGGCAGTGGGGATGGTGGTATTCAACATCATTGTAATGTCATCCGTCTCCGCAAGCCTATCAGGATGATGCTGGTACTCTCCACTGGAACTCCAAAATGACGACAAACATCCCAGTGAATGACGGAGGCCACCTGATTGTGTCGATCAGTGCAGTCCATCGGTGCCAAAGCACTACAACCTGCCATAATGTCGTCAACTGTTTCCAGGCCTACACTGCACATGCGGCAAGTAGGACTGACATCACGATGTAGAATCTTGCGCTCATAGTATCGAGTCCGAAGAGGTTGGTCTTGAGTAGCAACAACCAGTCCCTCAGTTGCAGCAGGAAGATTCGCTGCCTGTAGCCATCCGTAGGTCTTTTTTATGTCTACAGGGGGTTGCTCAGTGAGACCACGATACTGCCCGTGCATAGGCTTCTCACTCCAGGACCGCACACAAAGACAACTGCAACACGTACGGTAATGTCTCGCATCTGTTTCAGGCGCTTGTTCGTAGCACCTTCAACCGAGATGGATGCATTCCTATGTAAGTTCTGCGACTTTTCGTCCGAAGCAAGATTCCTCCGCAGCTGTGCAGTAAAGCGACAAGCCATGCGCTTGTGAAGATTTTCCGGAGTCACACTCCCGTATTATCTGTATGAAAGGATCAGAACTGCCAGCAAGGTAACAGTTTAGCCTCACAATGCAAGATTGATATGTCGACTCAATCTGTTATAACCCCCTACCCCCATCACTGCAAGGAGCGTACAGTCGGTCAACGTCTGAAGAAGGATGGTGGACACTGTGCATAGAGAGGAGCTTTCTGGTCCGTCAATCGAGCTGCTGCAGGTTCGTGCACACCAATGAATGATGCCAAAACCGTAAGTGAGAACTGGTAGTGCAAACCCATTGATGGCTAGAATCTTGTTCCGACCATACAATTCTGTCCGGGGAACCACCTTCACTCTGCGGAAGTACTCACGACAGAGTCTCTCCCGCATCATGATGTGCGGAATACCATTACTCTCATCTACACCCAAGTACTTGTAGACTTGACTCGGTTCCAGACAGTTGATGGTGTCCGTTCTTCTTACAGTTACTCCAGAGTTGTGTCCAAATAGCCTGCCATACAAAGTGTGCAACAGCACATTTGTCCAGACCAAACTTCATCTGGATGTCATCAGAGAAGGTATGCACCGTGTGCAACAACACATCCAACTGATCAGAATTTCTGCCATACAGCTTCAGATCATCCATGTAAAGTAGATGGCTGATTAGCTGATATTTGGCAGTCTCACCATGCCCAGTGGTTATCAGTAGCCGTAACCAGTTCTGTTCAGGTCCTTGCTCAGAGGATTGAGAGCCATACAGAAGAGAAGTGGAGAAAGTGAGTCACCTTGGAAAATACCCCTCCTGATCTGCATAAGCCTTGTCTTGATCGTACTGTTCACAAGAAAGCACCATCGATGTCCTTCAACTCTTCATCACACGTGACAGGAACCCACACAAGACTGGACTGATCTTATGCATCTGAAGGCATTGGAGCAACCAACTGTGTGGTACGCTGTCATAGGCTTTCTGGTAGTCCACCCAAGCCCTGATCAAGCTCTTGTGCCTGGTCTTACAGTCTTCGGTACGCAGCTTGTTGATCAACAGCTGATCCTTTGCACCAAAGATCCCTGTTGACAACCCTTCTGCTCCGGAGCCATGAGGTTTCTCTGAACCAAATGCCCTGCAATTCTCTGCCTGATGACTGAGGTTAGGGTCTTATAGAAGACAGACAGACACGTGATAGGCCTGTAGTTTTGGCCTGGTCAGTCTTGTCATTCTTAGAAATCAGAGTGGTTGGTCCTTGAGACAACCAGTCTGGTACAGAGTCTGGATTCTGAACCAGCAGGTTGTAGTTACGAGTCAGATCAGTGGGAAGACACGTGGTACGCTTGGCCCAGAAGCCATAATCCTTGTCTGGACCAGGAGACTTCCAGTTCCCCATCCTTTTGAGACACGATGTGACCTCATTGTCTGAGATAGGTAACCACTGCTGCTCATCTCTACGGTGTCTTCCCATCGGCTTGACGTCTCAGCCAGAAGGCAGACTCATTGTGATGTACCTCAGTTTCTAGGATACCACCCCAATACTGCTCGATCTCAGACTCAGATGGCAGGGAAGTGGCCTGGATAGTCTGCTTAACCAACTCTCTGTAAAAAAACGTCACAATTGTGGTGCTTCATTTCTTTGCCTACTGAATTTTATCACAGTAAAAGGGTTCTGCTATTGTATGGTTGGCATTGCTGCATCAATGGGCTGTTTGTTGCCTGTGTATGATATACCGTATAAGAGGAAATATTGGCACGGAATTTATTTTGTCGGATTGACAGATTTTTCAGCGAGCTTCAATATAAAATCCGCCATTAATTTGGCCACCAGGTATGTTGACGTCATTACCCACGTGGATCAGATATCTATAATAGCGATGTGGCGGTACCTTACGCAGATGAGGTCGCAGGATGGTAACCCCTGCTTGTCGTCTGTTGTGCTTAGTACCTTGCCTAGCAGGGAGGTTGAACATGAAATGAGGTCGTGAAGGTACAGTATCAAGGAACTTCAAGCATGAGCAGCCTGCAGGAGGAGTCATGAGGGTTACGTTCTTTGCTCTGACACAGCAATTCTTCATCAATACAGTAATTGTATAGAGACCAGTAAGTGAGCTAGGAAATGTGATGGCCACGAACACATTGCAAACTGACAATGACGCGGCCACTATTGGGTGGGGAATATGACGTGCAACCACCAAAATATGCTTTCTCTGTCAATTTCTTAACAAACCGCCAGAATAAATTCCTGTCAATGTTTCATCTTCTACGGTATATTTCATTTCTATTATTTGTTCATGGCAACTGCCCACACTCTTTCGGAGCAAACAGGCTACCACATTTATTCATTTGCGAATATCATAATTGCCAGTTTCACTGATGTCCAGCATTCTCACACAGCCTATTCTTCTAACACAACTTGATGTTATGGGGTGTTTGAGGTCTAGGCAACTAACTACAGTATTTCCACCCATTTAGCTGCATGTTTGTATAAGCGGGAATTACCAGAAACTTGCTTGTTGGACTCTGGTAACGATGCCTGTATGGCACGAGGGAGTGCCGGTAATGGGGAGGGAGCAACTACACATGCGTGGTAATTCTACTGCACATGTGCGTCATTCGATTCGTTGACCTAGAGAATGCAGCTTCCCCAAAAACCCAGCTAGAAAAGAGAAAAGTTGAACAGCCAGAAGGTATTGAGAATGTATCTTCGTGGTGTGGCAGAAGATCATACACAATCAAAAAAGCTGGCGTTACTGCACAAATACAATGAGCTCGGAGGAAACAAAATGAAAGTTGCCAGGGAATGTGGAGTGTCTTGTCAGTGAGTACAGGATTAGGTTTAATTATAAGCAAGCAGAAGAACACACAAGGCTGACAGATAAAGAAGAGAGGAAGATGAAGAAGAAGAAGAAGAAGAAGAAGAAGAAGAAGAAGAAGAAGAAGAAGAGGAAGAAGAAGAAGAAGAAGAAGAAGAGGAAGAGGAAGAGGAAGAAGAGGAAGAGGAAGAGGAAGAAGAGGAAGAGGAAGAAGAGGAAGAGGAAGAGGAAGAGGAAGAGGAAGAAGAAGAAGAAGAAGAAGAAGAAGAAGAAGAAGAAGAACGTCTTAGTGTTTATTTACGTTGGTTCAATCAATATAAGAATGGATGCAGCCTAGATCTATGGGTCCAGTCTATAGGGAGGGTGGTCAAATCACCTCTTTTTCTCCGGCATGCCGATATATACCCGGTATACCCCGGGGTATACCGGCACCCTGGTAATCTTCGGCTTAAACCGGCATGCAGCTAAATGCTCGGAAATATGGTATATGGAGTCAAGTTAGGTAATCGGTTGCTTTCTATTCTTTATGGATGTCTTAAGCAATGCAAATGTCCTGCCATTTGCACTGAGAGGCTTTCTCTATGCAGCTGAGTTGCTTACATACATACACTAGATGACTGATGTGTTTAATTAGTTGTTCTTGTCCACTGATACCCGACATACTTTTCTGACACAGATTGACCAATGTAATTCTTAGGAAGTTTTATGTTGCTCGATAGCCAAAGTGCAAGAGCCACAAAGGTTTTGCCATCATGGTTGGATCAAACGATAAGAAGTTTGGTTTGGCAGCTACAGTATGTAATAAGATACCATTGAGAGCTCCAGATCATTGGTCAGGCTTTGATAACATTTCTGTTATTACAGATGTGAGCGACATATTGGTACACACTAGAACTAGCCTGCTGTACAATTCTAGCAGGAGCAGTCGTATCACTTGCAGTTGTCTATGAGTTGACTAAGTCTTGATGATAGAACATTGAAAAATATTGGGTATATGAACACACCCATGTAACATGACATTTTGCACTAATATTCGATCCATCAATCGCCCAGCTGACTCTCACGTTTGACCACTACTGATATTTGATCTTGGAATGAACGAATACTATTGATCAGAGGTAGAAGTATTTTTCTTTGAGCAATACATATAAAATGTCAATGCTTTTCTAGGAACAGATTTGTAAGCTTCCTTAGGCTTGCAAACACTACACAGCCCTTGGTGTTATGTTTACAGGCTTTAATTGTCTATGATGTGTCTTAGGTAGAAAATTATTCTATCACATTCTTTGCCACATACGAACCATACCCTGCATAATTTCAGACAGCCTTCCATGAAACTGTTAATTCAATATTTAGTAATGCTACCTACACCAGTTATCACATGTGCAGATTGCCCGTTTGGGAATAAGAATAATGATGCCATCAGCTCACTCTTTCACAACCCTGATCTTTTCTACATATCTTGCAAAGGTTTAAGAGGGGCTTTATGGAAGTTGGGACCAGTCTTGTTAGCCATGTCTCATAGGACGCCGCTGGCCCACCATCTGTGTCTCATTGGAGAAAGGAGATTGCTTTTTTGAGCTCATGCAAATCTGGTAGCTTGGCAAGGTTTACAGTAAATGACAAACAATTGTGGTAGATCGACTTTTGATGCAATAAGATCAAACTTTAATACCAGCTAGGTATATTCAGATCTTCTGTAAAATATCCATCTATGTAATGCTTCTGAGATGACTTGTGGATCTTCTTGTTTTATCTTGGCTTGCACTCTTTGCTGAGGTTGTATTAAAATGATCTTGCTTGTTTAGTTGCTGAACATTGCGTGCATGCATGCGTGCATGCGTACGTGTGTGCATGCGTGCGTGCATGCATGTGTGCGTGTGTGCATGTGTGTGTGTGTGTGTGTGTGTGTGTGTGTGTGTGTGTGTGTGTGTGTGTGTGTCCAAACAGCCTAACGTAAGCTGTACAACCAGCTAGCTGATGTGGCTTTGAGGTTGCAAGCGCTTGATATAACTACAATTGCTTGCGTAAGCTGTACCATAATTATTATTCTAATTGAAGCACCCCTTTTACTGAAGTGCCATCTGGAGTTACAATTATTTATTAGGCTCTAATTAGAGTGCCTTTTGGAAACGAAATTATTTTTAGAGGCACTTAACTAATTAGAATTGTTAAGGATGGCAGGTATCCTGGACACGTCAGTTATCTGACTGAACGCCAGTAGCTGTTGTATACCTACTACTAGCAGTTGTGTTGAGTCGCATTGGACTGCATAGTCAAGCATAGTATCTAAACGATACAAGAATCATTTGCAAAGCAAGTTACAATAGGTCTAGGTTGATTGCCTAAATGTTGCCTCACTACTGTATCCTGTCTCATTTTGTAGATGGTAATTGAGGAACAACTTTATTTGAATATTTGCAAAGCACAGATTAGCTAGGGTTCACTTAACATATTTTCCTTTTTTAGTAGTGTAGCATCTTGCATTCTACAATGAGCCCTATGACTCTAATTACATAGTTAAGCACTCCTCTAAGTGAGGTGCCTTGTGGAACCATAAGTATTTTCTATACTCTAAAATTGGAGAGCCATTTAGATTGATAATTATTTTTAGAGGCACTGTAATTAGAATAATTAAGGTAGATGTTTTTGTAAGAGACATGTTTCCACATTTCCACATGGCAGACCATGTGTGCTGCCTCATTGACTTCTCAGAGTGCTAAAAATGTCAAGTTGTAGAGTTTTCTTACCAGACAGTATGATATCACCCAAACCTGCCTTCTGCCCTACTACGCCTGACCACAGTTATAATGACGACTTTTATGTCAGTGCTCCTTGCCCCTCATGTATGAAAGAAGTCTGACCTAAAGCGACGTTATAGTTGGAGATGTCATGAGCTTGATGCTGTTGGATGTCTTTATGATGTTTTCTTTTTCTTGCTTTGAACGTATATACGTACTAATCTGTCAGTCTTCCAAATCATTTAATGATGCATTGCAGCCAAGCAGGTTCTCCAAGTTGTTTGGGTCAATAGAGCAGCTCTTGATCATCTTAGAGGGAATCTTTGAAATCGTAATTTGGATCACCTTGATGTCTCTTTCCTTCTTTGAGTTGTCCATGGACGAGCTGTTTAGGATTCTTTCGTGAGGCATTCTGAGCACAGGACCTGCCCACCTGAGTTGACATTTGAAAAGACAACCTAAGGCTGCTATTTCCATCGTGAGACAAGACTTTTAGATTTGTGTCAGGAACCACATCTTCCCATCTAAAAGAGCTGATCTGATGATGACACCTCATATGTAAACAGTTTAGCTTTTTCTATTATGACATGGTGGACACCTAGCGCACACACACACACACACACACACACACACACACACACACACACACCACACCACACCACACCACACCACACCACATCACACCACACCACTTGCACACTCTCATAGATAAATTTATATACTACATTTGTCTGTACATTGCCATTGAACTGTACAGATTGAAGGAGATATCTCTGAAGATCTTAATCTAGCTGGTAACTGCAGTGAAGATGCATCAATAATAGACCGTCTACAGTTTGAGCTATTAAAGGTAAGTATTAGCAGCTTGGGCTTTACTGTACTGATGCTTGACATTGCTTTTCTTTTAGTGCAAAGCAGAACTTGCCAGTGATGAAGACATTTTTGTGGATAAAGTGCATGAAATTACAAAACTTAGCCAGCAATTAGCGGACAACGTAAGTTGTGTGGTTTCTATCTTATATACTTCTTGTATTTATCTTAATATTAGGAAATGATAATTGAAAGAATGAGATGTAAAGTTGATGAACTTACGGAAAGATGTCAAGAACGAGAGCATGAGATTGAAGGACAGAGAAATGAGTTGACTATACAACAAGAGCAGATTTTGTCTCAGCAGTTGCTTCTTCAACAACAAGAGCAGACAGTACTGTTGAAAGAACGAGAACTTCTTGAGCAGAAAGAGCAAGTTCATGATATGTCAAAGCAAGCACAGCAGACAAAGGAGTCAGCAAAAATGAGGATAGCAAGTGTTCAGACATCAGCATCATTAGAATTTTCAAGCAAAAGTCAACAGAATGAGACAAACATGTTGTATCGCCCTTGGACTGCACCTCATACAGTAATATAGAACATAAACAGTCAGTCTGTTTGGCTTACTGACTTGTCATCTGTGTATGCAGGATCCTCCTGAGGCGGTTGTTCAAGAATTTCGCACTCAGAGTCGGTTACTATTAGCTCGTTTGGAAGAGCAGGATCAGGTATGGAACTGGTGTACGGTGTTGGCTGTCTTGTAGCTATCATGTTCAATATTGTTTCATATAGGTACAGACACCAGTCTTTAGCGATTCTGATCTAGATGATGACAAAGTTTCTTCAGAAAGCAAGTAATAACTGCATGCGTGATAAGATGAGCTGTTGCAGTAATTAATTTGTTATACGTACAGTATAAAAATTTAGATAAGACTTACAATCTGTAGTTTGCGTCAGTAATTGGTTTGCATGTTGATAACATGAGCATGTGCATCCATTGGTCATAGCAACTTCAAGTTTGTTTTGAGAGCATTCAGAGCTGTAACTTGCTCGATCCAATCAAATATTTTTTGCTTTGTTTGGGTTTTTGTCAAAGTTGTGTTGTCAGCTGTATTGTTTAGCACATAATAAGTCACATCATTTGAACTTTTGTATTATTAATCAATGTTTGAATGAAGAAAAGTGTGTGATCATTACTAACAGGACAGCAGGCCCACTTATCAGTGCTTATGATCAATCAAAGTTTTATGTGAAAAACAGTAACATGTTTTAGCTAAAATAGTTTTCAGCTAACTAACTAATGTATTATATATATGTAATATATATATATATATATATATATATATATATATATATATATATATTCCACATTTTTCCAAACTTAAACAATCTCCCAAACATCCCCAAACCAACAAGTCTTACATCACACTAGGTATATCCCAACTATCAACGTCCTGTACTTCAAGCTGAATTCTCTTATGAATCATTCTCGAGTTATGTTTCCATAATTGAATAGAAAGTTGCTGTGTCATATTTTGGAAAACCTGGTGGAATTTAAGGCTACTGACTGCTGAGGTTTTGGAAGCAATAGCTTTCAGAGTTTTGATGCTGAATAATGACCAGAGCCCCAAGGTCTCAACCACTAAGGGGTAAAAAAGACCACCAGCTGTACGAACTCTGTCTTCATGGCGAATATCTTTTTGTTCTTCACCTGCCTCTGCTGCGGCTCCAGCCCTCACAGCTGATTTTGTTACATATAACGGCTGCAAAGAGTTTCTAACTGTTACATCAAAATAGGCAGGTCGACCCTCCAAGAAATCAGGGTGAAAAACATCACCAGGGCGGCTTTCTGTAGAACCATTGCACCTCATCTCCCTCATACATCTCTGTTCTCAACCAATAAGTCCTGGAAAATAACTTCTGCCAATGCATTGTGTCTACGTGTGTGCTCTGGACCAAAACCACAACCAAGAAGGTGATCTCCAACAGTGTCAATGTGCTGACCACAACTGCACAAGACAGATGCCGGAGGAGAAGGAAACATCTTGATTCCCAACCAGAGCTGTACTATATATATAACCATGTCTCGTTTACTGCATTTAATGCAGGCCTTTGTCATTCTCTGGAAATATTGATACATGCTTCTTTACCTAATCATGCATAGCAACAGGCGATTTTACCCGTGCTTTTGGGAGGTCTTGGTTTCAGACAAGCAAAACCAACTGCACCAGCTGCTTTCATTTCCAGTCGCATTTTTTACCCAACAATTTCATTTTTGTTACTCCAACTATGTTCAGACATTTGGTACGACCTACTTTACAACCACAACAACATCTGATGCCTCACTTTCTGGATACATACCTGGAGAAGATGAAGCTCACAGTCATTTTAGGAACATTGTTGCTGATTTTCATAAGGAGGTTACTACAGACTTGTCATCTATGTTTCAGAAGTCTCTCTATAGAAATTTTGAGATATTGGACTTCGGCCAGTCTTAAGACTCTGAAAGCTATTGCTCTGAAATCAATGACGTTCACTGGGACTACTTTGAATCAAGCTCTCCGAAGTCTTTCTGAACAGTTATTGGTTAAACTTTAGGAGTACAATGCAAAGTTAAATTTAAGAGAAGTGCATTAGAGCATGATCCTGTATTTTGGGATGGTTTTTCTTCTCTAGATGACACTGTGATGTATTACTAACTTTTAAGTTGGGGAGAGAATGGCTAGATGGAGTGGGAAAGATATATAATAATGATGTAATATGGTGACATAATATGTTGGTTTGCAGAGGTGTTTACCAGAAGTAGACCAAGAAATACTTGCGATGTCGTTATCAACCAAAAATGTCTACGACAAGGGATTTTTCGACGAGTTATCAACCAAAAACGTCTACTGCAACTAGTACAACTAGTAGCCTTTTTTGGTTGATAACGACGGACACATATTTTTAAAGGCATGGTCTAGTGATCAAATTTCTTTTCACGAATCGTAATTGAAAGAAAGCAACTGTGTCAGAGTTAGTCAACATATTGACTTATTCTTATCAAATCTCATTAGTTATAGATGTTTATTGTAATTGAATGCTGTTCATTTGAATTTGGATTATACAAGTCATGAATTGTAATTTGTAATTATCAATGTCTGGCTACTGACAAGGAAATTAGGTGAGACAGTGGTTCTACGACGAGGTGCTCAGCCAGTTGCTGATGTGTATCTCGACAGTCAAACTGATCCTGGTGCTGTTGATATTCTGAACACAAGTATAGTTGACTCACAATCAGATCTAAAACA
>NC_085106.1:5235807-5245807 GCF_963422355.1 Corticium candelabrum
GCAAAAAGCAAGAGTTGAAATTATTGACAAATGGAGACACAACAACAGCAAACGAGAATGTTAAAATGGTGAAAAGGGCTCTTAAAAATCTGCAACAAGAGAGGTATAAGTTTTTGCTTTGCAGAGTTTTGGTTGAAGAGGTTGTGTTTACTAATAAGAATATGTTAGCTCTTTGACTGTCATTGAGATATTGAATGCAGATGGTAGACAGGATGTTGTGAAATCATGTATTATTTTTATAATTATAATATTATAAGAGAAGTGGTGGTGGGGTTCAATTTTTGTGTGGACGTACCAAATGACTTTGGCAGTAAACAAAATTTTAATCCATGTTGTTGTGTTTGCTGTATGAATTATTTATTGTGTGACATTAGACTTTATACTAACTTTGAACAGCACGAGTAGAAAGACTTTGGTGTTTTATTGTCAAAAATCTACACATTAGACCACAAATGTCCATGATGAAATAAGTCTACCTTTGGACATAAACATATTTATGGCAAGTGAGAATAAACAAACACGATCATCTTGTATTTGATGGATTTATAATACGATAATTAAATTGAATTGAGGTTGTTCAGCTTAATTAATTAAGAGTGTGGGGACTCTATAGCAGAAAGAGTTAATGGCTTCACATACAGGCACGTAGCCAGGGGGTTTGAGGGGTTTGATTGAACCCCTAGCATCCTCAAAGTGATGTCATTCTGAAAGTCTTTAATAAAAGACGGGTCTAGTGAGAGACCCATGTCGTCGCATGAATGGCGCTTTTGGAAACACTCAGTGACCGGTGTAGCGGCGGATTGGGTTCGGCTAGTGAGATAGGTCCGCTTGCTAACGCACTTGTACTGAAAGACATTCTGCTCTAGCGCATCACGTCTACCTTGGATCTCTGCATGCAATCATTTCTCTTCGCAGATTTGGTCCTAGCACAGTAGCGGATTAGGTCCATCGGGGATTTGATCCGCGCATTAGAGTGCGCTCGTAATGCTCAACAGACTAAAATTTAAGCATAGCTTTAGTCTGCTCATTTGTTTGTCAAACAGGCAAGTGTGGAGTACCTCTACAGACAAAATTATTATCATTTATTTTGATTTCGCACACTGCATGGTAACGTAATATAACAGCAAATCAATGGAACCAATTAGATAACCTAGCTATACTGGAAGTCAGGCATGTCTACGCAAAATGTACGCAGTACCAAAAATAGCAGCAGTCTGCAAAGTTGTTATCGAATGTCTTTTAAATCTAGGCTCTCATACACGATAAATTTATGTCATAACGAGTTTTCTAATTGTTCAAGGTTTAATTAGACTAATATAAACAATTTCATGTTCTATGGTGACGCACGGCCGAACCCCCTTGGTGAACTGTTGGCTACGTGTCTGGCATATCAAGCTCGGTGTATTGTAGTTAGTGTACCATTACTAAGTTGTGTTTTGCAAAAGTCAATTGTCGTAAAGAGTGGCATTCTGGGTTTATTGACTTAATAATCATAATAGGCTGGCATGCTTACTTTACTCCTAATTTATAAAATCAGAAAGTCAGCTTAATTAATTATTGCAGTGAGGTTATATGTTGCTTTTAACCAATTTGTAATTTATTGCCAATCTCTTATTTTTACAATTTTAGTTACCTTAGTTCACATGTGAAGTACTTTAGTAAATTCTATTTTGCTGAAATAATTATAAATTAAAGTTCATGTGGCATAATTGTCAATCCCAACACATAAATGTGCGGAAACTGGTTTATATTGCTTAGTTCACAGATAAGGTAGGAATCTGTTTACACTAAATCTGTTTACACTAAATCTGAATGAAAAAGTGACATAATTGTCTATTTAGTACATATTTTCCAGTGTATGTATAAAATTGTCACTAGGGAGAAAGCAATTGAAGCTTCACGACAGCTTGAAACTACGCTGAGTGATCCACAAAATGAGAGAAGGTTCAAATTTATGAAATGCCATGCTTCTGTGCCTGTGTGACTTGTTTGTAGAATGATGGCTCTGGAAGAAGCAATAGAGGCACTTGATGGAATGTTGGAGTATCAGGATCAATCAATATCAGAAAAAGAGAGTGGCATGGATGAAAGTGCACTTGGCTGTGAAGTACAGGTTTAGCTAAATATTTTTGTTGTATGAACTGGAAAAGCTAGACAATTATTTGAAGGTTCCATCTGACTACATCATGTCACAACTGAAGGACTTGTCTGCAGCAGATGCTCAGCAGCTGTTGGGAGTTTATTTTGAAAAGGCAAACTAGTTTAATTCATAGTCACGGGTGCCCAACTGTAAACTTTCTGTAGCCAAATGATGACAGAATATGATCAACAGAGTGACCATTGATGTGAAACTAACCTGGATAAACTGTGAGCTGTTTCTCCAAGATGGAGACAAAGAATACTAAATATCGTATTTATTTATGGAACTAGTGCAAAAGAATGAGTTACTACCTGGCTGTTAAGGCATGCCAAACAGCACTATCCAGTGTTGCCAGAATGTCTGTCCAGCAATTTTATAGTTTAACTTCGGGGGGATGTGATGGGGACCAATGACTCTGTCATTGAGTGTTTTCTCTGTCATCAAATTTGGCGACATGGTAGCAGTTGGACACCCCTGCTGGTATTGCAGTGTAATGAACCTGAATGTTGGGTGTAGGTTGTCTTGCTTAGAGAAGAAACTAGGAAAAAGGATACTTTATGTAAAGAGCTACAGGTAGTTTCACAGTGGATATCTATATAAGCTTTGTTACGAGCATTTATTTGCTTTGTTGACCTATTATTAACTTCTCTCTATTTTGCTGGTCTTAGTTTAATTCGTGTTGGCTGATTGTTTTTAGACAGTATTTGGGAATTTCTAACTGTTGTGCATATTGTGTGGGCTTTGCTTTGGTTGGTTGGTTTTCTTGTGTTTGTGTTTGCTGGTTGTGTGTTTGTGCATTTGCATGTGTTTGTGCGTTTGCATGTGTTTGTGCGTTTGCATGTGCTTGTGCTTCCTAGAGTGGCAAGTGATTTTAAGGTTCTTCATATCTTTGGTAGCTGACAATTGGAGAAAGAGAACAGACAATTAGAGACTTGGAAATAGCAGTTCAGGAGACTTCAGCAAGTGCTGAAAGACGAATTACACAACAAGAAAAAGTTTGCAATATTTAGTCCACACCACATACTTGCTAGTTCTTATTTATTACCACAGGAAAGTGAGCAAAGGGTGCAATTTCTTGTGCAGCAGTTGGCTGATGCAACATCGAATAATAATCAAGCACATCAGCAAAATGCTACAAAGTATCTGGTGACCTGTTGGCTTTACCCGGAAGAATACAACATTTACTTGTTATCTGAATAGCAAAATTCAGCAGCTGGAGAAAGATCTCTATTATTACAAAACAACCAGTCGAGAACTAAAGAGACGTCTTCGAGAAGCATCAAACAGTCAAGACATTCAACCAGGAAAGGAATCACCACTGAATGGTGGAAGTTTGTCAGAGAAGTCGTCCCTGCGCAAGACTCGCAGAGAACTTCGTCAGCTGAGGTACAGACATAGATTGTTGGATACTGAGGTTTGTTATACATACGTTCATTGTTTAGCTCATCTGAGATTGCCGCAAGGTCTAGTGCAACAGAGCAGAATAGAGATCAATGATTGTGAGTTGACATAAATGAAATATACGTTTATTTGACGATGTTAGAGCTTACCTTTGGTACATTCTGTGTTCACTATAGTCAAGTTAAATCCGTTATATATTAATTATATCAGTATTATTATTAAGTAATGTAGTACTGGGTCAAGATATTACAGTCTTGTATACCATTAAAATATGCAACAGGTACATTGCAAGAAATTTGACCTAATTAATGTAGGCTACTCTTACATAGGACATTCGTCATTTCAGCAAACTGATCATGCATGTTGTCTGTTACAATGGGGCATCAATATCTCAACACGAGTGCTTGCATCAGTAGCAGTACTTTTTAGCATGGTATGAGGAAGAGGAAAGAGTGAGGTGATACCTTGGTATTTCCAACAGGCTCTCTGACCAATGGTATGACAAGTCCATAGTTAGGCAAATTGTGAGGGACCTTAGTGATTATTCGAACTTCATTACCACACAAACCTAGTGCTTTGGCAATTTTTTTCTTTGTCCCTAACTAAATATCAGTTAATTATTCTGAGCTGCTATTAATGATTATAATTAGAACAATTTACTTATGATGCTAATACCTCGTCTTAAAAGTTTGTAGAGTACAAGGATTGCATGACAACTGCTGTTGCAGTGTATAGAGGACATTGAATATGCTTCAATTAGATGATGATATATATGGAATGCAGCTACTCGTCGGCAAGATATCTATTACAATATCTGTACGAACTAAACAAACAAACAAATTGCTAAGTTAAATGGGCCGATTCATTTAGAGGTCATCATTTTCTTAATTAATGTACACAATATTTTGTTGAATTTTATTTTAATGTGATCATCCATCTATGGCATTCGGGGTAATACTCCAACGCCAACACCACCTTGATGTATACTCATAGGTGTTACCAAATGCCACTCATCATGTTCAGTATCATACTGTTCCACGGTATTCAGATTTGATAATCCATTGTAACCACCAACTGCATAGATCTTGGTCCCAACAACAGCGACACCAACACGACTACGACTTGTCGTCATACACGACACTGAAGTCCAATGGTGTACAGATGCATCAAACACCTCAACAGAGCTTAGAAATGAAGAGCCATCATAGCTATTGTGAAATCAAAGATCAAATGACAAGATGTCATGAAAATAGGACACTACTTACCCTCCTACTGCATACATTTTGCCATTCAACACGGCTACTCCTAACCGGCAACGTCTTGCTAGCATTGGTGTAGCAGGACTCCACTGATTCTTTATGATTGAATATTGTTCAACACTATTAAAGATTGAAAGGCCATCATGACCACCCAGCACTTGAAGTTGACCTTGATACACACAAAGTCCGGCAGCGCTTCGTGATGTGCTCATTGCAGCTAGAAATCGCCATCGATTAGTCTTGATGTCATACCTAACAGTTACAACACATCAATGTGACACAGTGAATGCAAGAGCACATTGTTCATACACTTCTATACTGCTGAGTGACGATGTGCCATCATAACCTCCTACAACGTAGATCTTTCCATCCATTGCTGCACATCCAACTGCACTCCTTCGGGTGTGCATGGAAGTTAATGATGTCCACTTCTTAATGCTTGGGTCATAGCATTCCATGCTGTTTAACCGCTGGCCTCCATCATATCCTCCTGAATGAAAAACAATCAGTTTATCTGATGACATCAGCACTATCGCATGCAGTCTATTGACGTGACGATTAACTGATAAAGTCGCTTATTGGATGCAATATCTACTATTGCTCATTGAATTGTAAAGAAATCATCAAGCAATCTTATGAGCAAACTATGTCATGTGAGAAGGCCATGCCTCCTTGAAATCTTTGTGAACAGATCAATACGTCTGTTCACTTATTGAGTAACTATAATTTAACTGATTTTAAACTTCAGTAGTGCAGTTTCTTCATTTTGACTAATGTCAGCAATCATCAACCTCAAATGTTTTACAGATTGATATCACTTCCATGTGCAGTAACTTAATTAATTGCCTGCCCACTTGCATTCTAGTGTTTCAAAACGACTCTTCTTTACATGACGTAATAACAATGATGCAAAAGGCGTGATTAGAGCAAAGAAACTTAAGAAAAAGATATACACACTAGCATCTACTTAGATATACCCTAATGATACACAGGACTGTCAACACAGGTATTGTCTTGTTTTATGTTAACATAGCGGTTATTTAGCATGACTGGCTACTTTATTATGAACATTATTTTGCCGGCAGTCTCTGCTGATTGGACCACATCTTTCGCATCATGAACTCATCACGTGCACAACGAACAAGAAAGTGATCTGTGTAATCTGTTCTTCTCTTGTAATATGATGACTTTAGATAACTTCTATACTGTCCGATTGGTTTAAATGGAGGCTGTAAGGTGTAGGGGAGCAAAGCGACTGGTGGGATGGGAGCACCCAGTCGACAGTACTGTTCACCACCCTTGGCTGCGTAACCAATAGGAGTTGAGACAAATTAATAGGGGCGGTAGCGTCGACTTCTATCCTGTCTTCGGTGGATGGAAAGAGCAGTCGGCAGCCAGTGTTATGTACAGTTCAAGATTATTCTGAGCTATACAATAAGAGGAAAAGCACATAACACAGATTGCTTTTTCAACCTTCTTGTTTGTTGGGCACATGATGAGTTTATGACGGCAATGATAAGGTCCAATCAGTAGAGACTGCCAGCAAAATAGCATATGTAACGAAGTAGCCGGCCATGGCCAAATAGCCACTGGCTTAAATGTTCACAGCTTAATTAATTAAGTACGTTCAATGTCATACCAATTGCATAAAGTTTGTAGTCAAAGACAGTCACTCCAACACGACTCCGTAGTGTGTTCATGGTTACGCCAGAAGACCATTGTTGTTCAAACGGACAAAATCTAAACACTCAACAATCACAACAGCCAATTACTATCATATTGTACGCTTACATTTCTACTGAATTGAGAGAGTCTCCAGATGAACTAAGACCACCGACAGCATAAATAACTCCATTCTCATTGCTGCAACGCCTAGGAACAGTCCGTGGAGTCTGCATTTGTGATCTGCGATCTGGAAGTAAGTGATAATCTTTTGCTTCGTCAACAAGATCACGACACCTCAGATCATCATGAATGAGTGGATCAGAAGCCACAGAGTCTTTGAGAAAATGAGGAGAAAGTAAAGGTAGTCGAACTTGGCTTAGAACTTCGGAGAGAAAACACGACCTGTCCGTCACATCAGCACGCACCCAACGAATGGCAGCTTCAAACACTTGTTCTTCTGATCTAACTTGCAAGTCTTCCCGACTGAGCATGTCCACCAGACTTGCCTTGTCAATCTGTAAGAACTCATCCGACTGGGATACTTCATTGAAATTCTTGCATAAATACTTGTCTGCTGCCTGACGTAGATCTGTGCATCCCAAAGTGTATGCAAGACGTTTTATTCCCAAACAGTTGCTGGGAGTTAGGAGAGACATCAGAAATTCAGCACAGGCATCACAGACGGGTTCCAACTGCAACATGCTTGCACCAAACAGCAATAATTGGACATTGTCTACTGTAATTGCAATGCTCCCAGAGTATGAAAACTAAACATTGCAAAGTCAAATTTCACTAATAGTGCAACTTATGTTTATCAATTAAATTGTAAAATTTCAAATTACCTAACATCTTATAGATATAATATTTATTTGCCAACACACCATTGCTGTGACCTGTCTCTACAGTCAACCCTCAATATAACGACATGCTCGGGACTCGCTATTTGATGTTGTTATATCGCAAGGTCACTATATCAAATCTGCGTGGGTGCAAACCTGAATAACACACATGGTTTCATCTTAGTGTGCGGTAGCCAGAGTAATGCGCATGATCTATCTTAGGATGGCATGTACTGTACAGTACATGCCATCGCACTGTAAACTTCTAATTGTATCTAAAGAAATCCTGAGGATTCCAATAGGCTTAGAACCTGACAGGTTCACGTGCAGCCATACAAGCAGAATGACGCACTGCAGTTACTTCAAATGTGTACCACGTGGCAAAAGGTGCACAGGAGGAGAGGGTGGGTGAACTGGATGTTGGTAAATCAAGGGAGACTTGTATACTCCTATGCACTTTGTACTCCCATGCATATGACAGCGTCGTTATATCAACTCGTTATATCAAGAGGTGAAGAACCACATTTCGTATGCATGCAGTTTTGTCCCACGATATCTACGTCGTTGCTATATCATGATGTCGTTATATTGTAGTGTCGTTACATCAACGATTGACTGTATGCGATTACAGTAACCCACAATCTTGCCAAGTGGTATGTATATATGATAACAAATTGACTGATGCTACAGTGCATTAGATCAGCTACGTACACATTCATTATTTTCAAAAACGTTTGAAGTACGCAAATGTCGACAAACTTTGTGGTCTGTCTAATTTGAAACGAATCTCATCTGGAAAGAATCTCATTGGATTCTGTTTTGAAGAGTTTGTCTCATTATTCCTATTCCCACACCATTCAGATACAATCTGCAGTGGCGTAGCCCGGGTGTGTTGAGAGGGTTCACACATCAAAAACAATATAATATATGTATGTGTAGGAATGTGTATGTATGTATCGATGTATGTATGTTACATATGTATGTATGTATGCACGTCTGTATGCATGTAGATCAAAGCATTTTTGTCACTAACTGAAACGGTAGCATGTTGTCATGTAAAATAAACTCAACTCACACCTGATCAGATGAGTTACTCAGTTCAAAACAAGACATCAAGTAATACACTAGTAATCATTTGCCCTTATGAAGATCTGTCTGGTTTTACATCGATATGAATCTGCTGGTTAGTGATTTACAATGCAACTGAAACTGCAACATACAGTCAAAGGGAAACTAGGAGGAGCTTTGCCTTGCATGATTCACGTACAATTAGTTCAGCGACTGTGTGGAAGAGCCTGGCTTGACGAGGGTATTGAGGGTCAGTTAGCAAGAAAATCTTTCTCTCTGGTAGGGTGGGGTTCACATGCAACCTCTGTGAACAGTGGTAGCTATGTCCCTGATCTGTTTCTAGTTTCATCCGATCGTGATCAAGTGGAGGTGGTTTATTAAAACTCACAACTGCAGTTCCACATGCAACAGAACTATACTAAATACTGCAAACCAAGACAAGAAAAATACTCAAAGTTATAGTGTTACATTTATGTTAACTGTCTTTTGTTTTCAACTGACAAATAACGGTAGCATCACACAATAGAAGCCTGGATGGGGCCCAACCCTCAATATTAGTAAGTGTGCTATTCCGACAATCCTATCAGTCTTATAACCTTAGCCACTGGCTTTTCCAATTTTAGACGCCCAGCATTGCCACTGCAAATGCAACACGATTGTTTCAAATTACTGCTATTTTAAAAGAGTCTTGCGGCTGTAACAATAAATCAAAGTGGCACATCACAACTAATGACAAGACTAGTCAAATTACATGTAGTCCAATGCCTGTGCACAAGACATGTAACACTGCTTCTATTTTCAGAATGACAAGTTCAATTAAACTAAGCACGAGTATTGTTGTCACAAATTTACACTATTTGCTATAAAGCTTGAGCAACAAAATCTTGAGACACAGTGTGATGAACACTAGCACACTTTAGCGGTCCATTCTCTAACAATCGCGGCAAAGTGTGTAAAAACTGAACAATTGTTATTGGCAATTGTCATTTTGTGTTTAAGAATTAATTAATGAAGTGTGAACTGAATGCCTTCTGTAAAAAGATTACACCTTCTCATCATATGCATTCTAAACAAAGCATATCTATGTAATATTTCAAAATGAAAAAGACACTATAACATTAAGCTAAACAGCTGGCTGAGAAAGGACAGGCAGTCTTTGTGCCAAATTGCTTCATTTGCATCCAAATCTAGGAGAAACACCCATAGTACCCATACTGCTACCTAGGAACAGAGAGTAGACTGACAGGTGCAGGTGCAGGTGCACATAACAGATAGGGTATGGTAACAGTGGACTTAATTAAGTTATACATATGTAGTACTGCCCACACCTGGCCATCAACTTGGTCGAGTTGTATCACCCTGCATTAGATACCATAAAATTTGTAAATTTAGGTCACATGCCTTGGTTAGTAAACGATCGATTAGTCGAAACACTATGTACGTGTGTTTCACTTCAAAATACTCGATGTATGGTGTTTTCCTTGTGAAATCACTAGAAGATATCAATCAAACTGAGATGTTCCACTTCCAAAATGTTATACCAAGCCCTCTAGATAAGGTTTGCAAATACGTTCATGTAATAAATTACTAGAATAAGAAAGCATTTCAAAAGAATCGCTAGAAGAAAT